>NW_021621192.1:531477-595169 GCF_004785775.1 Grammomys surdaster
TGCAGTGGCTCCTGGATGACTCAGGATTCAGTTTCTCCACAGGACAGAAGCAGACCGACTCTGTGTCTGCTCCAGTCCCAGGGCTAGAACATGTTTTGATGGAGGAATAGCATCTCAATAGATTATATTTTCACTTCTCCACTTGAAGTACTAGCAGCTGAGGTTCCGCTGTGTGATCCTATGATTCTCACAGAAATGAATTGTAACTGGATGCAAATTAAACATACTTTGCTATTTTTTCCTGCCAGAATTCTTCTGTTTGTTCTGTTATCATCTTTAGAAGTTTTATTTTGGATTGTTTGTTTTCAGAAACTATATTTTGCAAGTTAAAACAGAATCTTGCTCCCTGTAGGGTGATTTATTCACTCCGAGGAATAAAACCCTTAATTGCTATACTTTGGATTCAAACTTACCACCGCACCACAAAATTTCTCCCTTATGACAGTTATAGAAATATATCTAAAGTTTAGCAGACTGTCTCTCAATAAGGCAGGGAAATCCAGTCTGGCATTGCTGTTTTTATCTTATATGGAAAGACAAATTTAAAGCTTTCCTAACTGTACCAAAACTGTGTGCTGATTGATATGTGTTGTGTGGCATTTCTTGGGGCAGAATGTAACAGTTGTCAATTTAATCCCTAATACAGAACTCATAACTGATCAAATTGATCTCCCACCAAAGTCTAACTTGGGGAAAAAAAAACATAAATTATTGGAATTACTTACAGATGTGTGGATAAGGAGTTACAGACAGAAGCACAGAAGACTCAAAGACAATGACCAAAAGCCCACAACAACCTAAAGTACAACTCTTTTTTTATATTGGATATTATATTTTCATTTCAGATGTTGTCCCCTTACCCCATCCCCCCCACAAACCCTCTATCCTATCCCCTTCCTCCTGCTTCTATGAGAATGTGCCCCCAACTACCCCCCACTCCTACCTCCCCACCCTTGAATTTCCCAACACTGGGCGTTCAGCCTTCATGAGACTAAGAGTCTCCTCTCCCACCTATGCCAAACAAGGCCATCCTCCCCTACATATACAGCTGGAGCCATGGGTCCCTCCCTATGTGCTCCCAGGCTGGTAGTTTAGACCCTGGGGAGCTCTGGTTGGTTGGTATTGTTGCTCTCCTCATGGGGCCACAAACCCTTTCAGCTCCATCAGTCTTCTCTCTAACTCCTCCATTGGGAACCCCATGATCAGATCAATGGTTAGCTGTGAGCATCTGCCTCTGAATATGTCAGACTCTGGCAGACCTTTAAGGAGACAGATATATCAGTCTCTTGTCAGCATGTACTTCCAGACATCCACATCAGCATCTGCCTTTGGTGACTGAACATGGGATGGATACCCAGGTGGAATGGTCTCCAGATGACCCCTCCTTCAGTTTCTGTCCCACACTTTGTCTCCGTATTTGCTCTCTTGAGTATTTCATTACTCCTTCTAAGAAGGACCGAAGCACCCCCGCTTGCTCTTCCTTCTTCATGAGCTTCATGTGGTCTGTGAGTTGAATCTTGGCTATTTCAAACTTTTGGGCTAATATCCACTTATGAGTGAATGCATACCATGTATGTTCTTTTGTGATTGGGTTACCTCACTTGGGATGATATTTTCTAGTCCCATCCATTTATCTAAGAATTTCTCAAATTCATTGTTTTTGATAGCTAACTAATACTCCAATGTGTAAATGTACCACATTTTTTTTATCCATTCCTCTGTTGAAGGATATCTTGGTACTTTTCAGCTTCTGGCTATTATAAAGTACAACTCTTGATAGCTACAAGACTTGCAGGTAACTGGACTGAGTGGAAAGTCTTCTCCCCCAGCAAGTGTTAACAACTTCTGTAATTTTGGAGACAGGTCTTGGGGACTTTCTTAATATCAATGACTTCCTGATTCTAAGTTGTTTACTTCTGTATGTGATTTGCTTTAAGTTTATTGATCTGGACCCGTAAGAGTGTTCAGTGTAAAAAAGTAATTGACCAATCCCCAAATTACCTAGCTAGACCTCAGGCCCCAGGACCCACACAGTGAAGGGAAGAACCAACTTTGAAAGTAGTCTTGTGACCCCCCAACTCCTGTGGCACATGCATGCTTTCCTTTCCTTCTTATATACACATGCTCTCAAGATAAATAAATTAAATAAAAAATAAGATAAAAAAATTAATGTATTGTTGTATTACATCTTCTGTGCACACCAGAAGGAGATATCTTTATCATCTACTAAAGATTCAGAAAAAGTGATATATACAAAAAATAAAGTTTTCAAAGTACCTAAGCTGGTAAGCAGAAGCACTGAGATGTGATTCGGTGATTTTTCTAGAACCTTCGCTCTTAACCTGCATATGCTATTGTAATGTTATATGGAGTAAGAAAAGTGCAGGAATATTGAAATGATCTTACATGTCGTGCCATGAAATTATGAATGATGGACATTTTTCTTGCCCAGGTCTGTGTGGTGGGTGGGGCTGTAAGGTCCTAAGACAGGGATGGAGACTGAGACTGAAAGAGAGAGGGAGAGAAAGTGTGCCCTGGGGTGCTAACCACTCTGGAGGGCAGAAAGGAGAGGACATCCAAGTGTTTATTTCTTATGTCCTTGACCTGCTCCACACATGATTATTTCTGTCTGTCTGTATCTCTGGATGGCTCTTTTCCATGCAATTTTTCTGATTCTTTCTGTTTCTCTCTTATTTACCTCCTTCCCTTAAGCTCAGAAGTGGTAACACATTTTCCTAATATATATTTTTATTGTATTTTTTCCATGGTTATCCTGTAGTTCTCCTATACCTTGCCTATGCCTTTAAGGGAAAGCAAAACAACAACAACAACAACAACAACAAAAAGGAAAAGTGTAAATCTTCCTGGTTAAATTCAATGCAGATACACCATCTGCTTCCTAGTGCTAACCTGGCTGACATGGTAGTCTTGCTTTAGGAAGGATCTGTGGTATTTTAGAGAACAAATAATTAGAACATCTGCCTCAAAAAAGACAAGTTAAAAGATGTATGTAAAATCTCTTAAAAATCAATGTGGTTAAGATAAAGAAGGGCAGAGACAAGATGCAGGGCAGCTTGCCCACTAGAGCATCATGGAGCTCACTGCTAGCTAACTTGCTGTCTTATGTAACACAGTATTGCTTTCACACTTCCTAAATAATTCATATGGGCTTTCACAAATTCAGTGTGCTGACTTTCAAGCTCAAGATTTACATGTTCTTTGTTTGACAACATTACCATATGTTAGTAAACACTGAACCCATCTGGAATATTCCAAGCATTTGCCTAGTAATATATAAAGAAACAAATGCCAAAACTAACCTACTTTCTCTGAGACAAATGTCAGTTAATGTCAGCAAGAAAACATTTAAATATCTATGTATTCTCCTGTATTTATTATTTGAAGAAAGTGACTCTTTACACTGACAGAGAGAAATGAGAGACTTCCTACTTCTACTAAATATTGTATGGATAATTCCAGCAGAGATATAGTTTACCATATATACATTTCTAATATTACAGAAGATGTCAAATAATACATCATATGTATAAGTTTGCTAAATTTAAAATCTGAAGGCCTATAGAATACTAATATTATACAATTAATAATTAATGTTTTTATTATCTTGTGAATAATTTTAGTAGTTAAAGCTAATCAAGCTAATGAAATAATGTCATAGAATTTATTTAATCTATAATGCTACTTATTAAGGAATCTAACTTCCCAGTGGTTCTGTCTTTAAAGAATGATTAATTAAACATAAAGGCCTCTTTGAAATTCCAATTTGATTAATGAGTTAATTTCTTTAAAAATATAGAACCCTGTATCACCTGTGACTGGGCTCCACCATTCTGCATTCTAACTAGTTGTGATTTTCTGTAATTGCATTTGTCTATTGCAAAGAGTAGTTTACTAGATGAGGAGTGGGGACTACAGTTATCTCTGTGTATACGGACAAAAACTTAGAATGCCATTAGGGAAAAGTTGGTTTAGTGAAGTGGCAGTTGTCAGTCCTCACTCAAAATCCATGACTTCACTATTCCTGGGTAGGTAGCTCTGTTTCAGTACCAGCTATGATTTCCTTCTTGATGAGTGGATTGTAAACCCAATTAAAGAGCTGTTGTTTCCTGCCAAGGCAAGAATGCCTCTATTGGACCCTTTAGGCTATAGTACTATGCTGGCCATTGTTGAGGTCCACAAGCATTAAAACTATTGGTTACTTCATAAGTTCTCCAAGTAAGGTTCAAGGACATTGTGGAAGAGGGTGTAGAAATATTCTAAGAGCCAGAGAGATAAGGAGTTGGCTGTAGAGTTGTGTCTTCTAAAAATATCAGAAACCATAGCCTTGAAGTGTAATGGATATGTCTGCCTAAACCTGCTCTGAACAAGAATAACAATAGGCATGCTAACATGGATGAGGAGTTTTATAAGTACTCATCCTCACGCTACAAGTAACTAAGGAATGCTGAGAACAGGAGAAATCATATCTATTGACATTCAATACCAAATAGTCTACCTTGAAAACATTTACATTCATATAACATTATACAGGCTAGCAAGCTGTATTTATTTATGAATATATATGCATTACAAATCAATATAATCAATATGATATATATTATGAATATATATTTAAAATAACCAAAGAGAAGAGTGGCTATGACCTGACTTTGTAAAAGATAAACAGTTATTGAAATTAACAAGATTGCAGAAGAATAAGAAATGAATTGCATGACCATCTGCTTCCAACACTAATTTGATGGAGTTTACATCTCAGCTTTCATTTCATGATTCGTAAGTCTTTCTTATTGACTCAGTGAAACTTTTGATGTCTAGTACACTCCTCTGGAATTTTGTAACATTTACATACTTATAACCAATGTATGCCTGCCCTATGAGTGATAAATAATACCCAAACTTACAATCACTAATTATCAAAATGACATTTCAGCACATATTACTTCTTTTATAGGCTTCTACCCTATAAAAATATCCTATTAGGGCTGAAGGTGTGGACTATTTTCTGCAAAGACTGAATATCTTTGAAATCAGAGATCATATTTAATAGCTTATTGTTGATAGTGCCTAAAAGAATAAGAAACATTTTGTTGATTTTGAAACTCAAGTGAATGACTCTCTTACCCCACTGTTGCCCAGATAGTTACTTTTAGGTACAGAGGATTTGTAGCTTGTTTGATAGGAAACTCAAATTAAATTGAGGGTTGAACCAAACCATCTAGTACTTGTGATAAATGGCTTCCACACTGAGCCTCCCATGGCTTCTTTCATTTGTGAAGGTGCTTTGATTCTGATAACAAATACTTTCCAGGCAAAAGCTTTATTAGTAATTATTTTTAAAAAGTTGGGTGACCACTAACCCATTCTTCAATTGATCTAGCAGATGAAAAGGCTATATCCAGGGTATAATTATGGACAAAGAAAATTCCCATTCCTGAACAGTTCATGTTGCACAATACACTACAAACACACAGACCAAATGTATCGGCCTCACACTTTTTCCTATGCCACACTATAAATATAAAACTATAAATATAAAAGATAAAACCATTTGCAAACATAAGACTTCTGAGATCTAAAAATATTTTTAGATTATATTATAGAATTTTAATGAAAATAACAGAACATGTAAATATCAAACATTAAATGTTAAATTATATTTTATTGCATCAGAGATGACAGCTTGACAAACTCCATTCTAGATAACAAATTAACTTTTCCTAGTACTCTTTCTGACTAAGCACCATGCTTTGTGAATTATGAATGTCATCTGATTTAGAATTTAGGCTGCAATTACAGTCACCTTTTTCAAGGGCTAATCCGAATTTCAGAGGCAAGACTGTGTAGCTAATGGGATATGGAAAAGAGATATAGAACAAGTGTGTCTGGCAGAGTCCATTATTCTTCTTGGTCTGTTTCACCATTGGGAACAGGATTCACTTGGTGTCTGTGATCAAACTAACAAGCTTGGCTCTCTTACTGAATTTAGGCTCAAGTCATGGGAGAGTCATCTTCACTGCATGGACCCATCAATCCCAAACTCTTTCCATTAGCATATTAGCATTTCAGTAATTTCAGTTAATAAGGTATAAGTTACATGTGTGTGTTAAATTCAGGATTTACATAATATCTTTAAAGTACCTCTTACAAGTAATCCTGTAGTCTACAGTGTCAGAAAAGCCAACCCACACACACTGTTGGAGGTGTATCCTTGATTCAGTCATTTAGAGAACAGCCAGGGATGAGGATGTGTGTCTTCCTTCTTGAAAATCTAGCAGTTCCCCTTGGTGAATTTTATATTCTTTAAATTCCCTTATTACTGTGATTCTCTGCACCTGTTTCCTTATTTGCTGGGTAAAGCCTCCCTGATGACAATTGGGCTAGATGTCAATCTACAAATATAGCAGAATATCATTCAGAGTTTTTTTTCCCATTTGCTTGTTTCTGTCCTGGGTCTCTGGGCAATCCAGCCTCTGGTTCCTGGCTCTCCAGGAAGTGTCAGGGGTGGGCTCCTTCTCACTGTATGGGTCTCAAGCTGCTACATCATCGGTGGGCCTCTTCTGTAATTTTAGTCCAACCTTTACGCCAGCACAGTATAGGCCTGACATAGGCCTTCCACACATGCATTTTAGTTGTCAAGCTTAGTCTGCTTGTGGGATTCCTAACAATAGGAGTAAGGACTGTCTCTGACAGCTGGCTGCCGTTGGGACCCCTTCTTCCTAATGGGTTGTCTTTTTTACCCTTAATAAACGATACGTTGCCTAGTCTTGCTGCAAGTTGATATGCCATAGGTGGTTAATAAGGAAGAGGAGTGGATAGGGATCATGGAAGAGGGGAGGTGGGGGGATGGAAAAGGGAGACAGGGAGGAAAGGAGGGAGGAGAAACTGAGGTAGAGATGTAAAACAAATAAAATTTTTTTTAATTACAAAAAAATCCAATGTGACAAAACTTGTGAGGAGAGCAATATTTAATGCATTGTTGTTATAATAGTCATCATTTGAAAAGGACCTAACTCTTAAGGTAATTATATAATTAGTTTCTGGAATCGTTACAAATGAAATGTGTAACAGTATAGCATATACCTTTATTTATATATGGTAGACTGCGGGGAATGATTAGTTCACGCGTGGGCACAGGCGTGGGTTCTTGAATCTTGTTGGGCTGTTGTGATTCCCAGGCCTCCAAAGAAACAGGAGCGTGAGAGTCTTGACTGGGTTCACTCCATGCACGGCCCTGGGTGGGTGCAACAGAGCCCGGCTAGCTTGCTTGAAGATATGGGTCCCTGTGGCTGGAACACCGAGAAGTCCTCCACAGGAGATTAGACTATGGCTTCATAGTTGAGACCTTCTCCATGGTTCCCCATGGTAGGCCCCAAAAGCACGAGGAAGTCCGTGGTTCCAAAAGGATTTTTTTTCATGGTGAATGTAAATGAATCTTGTGGAACCCCCAAGAAACTCAGGGCAGACCTGAGTTAAATAGGGAGGGAGAAAGGGGGATGATCTGGGGAAGAATGCTTAATTGGCTACACCCTCTGGCCTTCAGGTAACTCATTAGTATGTAAATCTCTCTAGGGCCTGAGGCCTATAGTCATGCCTTCTACCTGTGCTCTTTGGGAGGAGGTACATTGCCTACATGACTGAACAGTGCAGGTTAATGGAGATCTTAGACTTCGTGTTAAGAACCTGGATTCTGGGAGCATGGGGGAATGGATGCCCATCCTTTGCAGGGTCTCCGGGCTACTTTCAGCCAGTGCTCTACCAAAAACCAAGACCCCTTTCAAGGTCTGACAGTAGACTTCTGTGAGTTCAAGGCCAGCATTCCAGGCCTGCTTGATATATATACATATATATATATTTCTAGGAAAACCACAACTACATGGTGAGACTTTATCTAAAACGTTAAAATGATAAAAACCACATTATATATTGCATATACAGTATTGTTTAAATTGCAAATTATCTATTTGGTGCTGTCTGATTGACAAATATGTTAATTATAAATATATGCAAATAGTATTATAAGATATATACCAGTTTAGTAAATGTTTTATTTTATGAATAAAAATTACTAGAATTAGAATAAGGAATTTTCTACAACAAAAAGGGACTTTTCTCTTTATATATAGTCATGCCCTCTACCTGTGCTTTTTGGGAGGGGCTGCAATGGCCTATGTTATTGAACAGTGAAGGTCAATGGAGCTGTCATGTGTTAGGAGCCTGGATTCTGGGAGCATGGTGGAATAGGTCACAGGCAAAGGACTCCTGTTGGTTCTCCAGGCTACTTCCAGACAGTGCTTCTACCAAAACCAGCCATCCTATCATGGCCCTATGCATATATGTGTATGTGTGTTCATGCAGGCACACGAGTATGCATGTACAATACAGATATTCATCAAGTTCATAACATCTCTCTACTTGTAAATACTAAATGATTGTATTATTTTCTTCATTAAATTGGTATGTTTTTCTATTTGTTCTATAAAATTTAATGATGAGTGAAAGCTTACACTTGATATTTGCTTCTTAAGAAATGACTATTTTGTGGATTTCATTAAAAAAATAGAAAATAAAACATCTTTTCCATTTTATAACAATAATGATCATGTAATGTAATTTTGGCAAGAAGAATATACCCATAAATGCTCTCAAATTTTCATAAAAATTATTAATATGAATTATCTAAAATAAATTAGGTGTAATCATTTTTGTGAGAAAAGGATTTCTCATTAAAAAAAAACTTTTCTTGAGATTCTAAAAAGTACACCATATTTATGATCTCCCATGCCTGAAATTCATCATCATGATGGTTGGTTAATCACAAGACATCAGTCAAAAAGACAATCTCAAAACAGATTGACAGCTGTCATCTTTCCCAGTAAATTAAGCATTTGAAAACTTAAAATTTCTCATTTCTTGTGTTCATACCTATTTCTTGTTTTAATATATAAAGTAAGTCATTTTCAACAAAAGATAAAATTAGAATACCATTTTACAAATCATTTACTTTTGAAGACAGAAAATTGATCCAAGAATGGCTTGTTACTCGAGTTCATCAAACAGTCTGCAGCTTTTCAGCCTTTTAGGAAGTAGCCTCATAAGAAATACTGCTTTTGAAATAGTGTAATGCCATTTGAAATAGTGATCATTTCTGAAAGGAGATGCCATTTGATTCTGAACTGATCTGTTATTAGTATGCTCCTTAGTAGTTCTAAGACTTCATATATTGTACCAAAATTTAAAAGCCATGAACATTTTCTGTCCTTCTGTCAGAGAAAATTTTTCTTCCTTTCAAAAAAAATTCTTTGTTTGATTCTTTAAAATGGGGCATTTGTATTCCTGGCTTGATAGGCAAAAATATTGGAAAAAAAGATAAGACTTGTTGCATATGTAATTCTTAAAAGCAATTTCTCAGTTTAAAATGGTTAAGCTTAACTTTGTGATGACATTGCCACTTGTTTCTTACTGTAGGCAAAACTTTTGAAAGTTATTCAAAGATCAAAGATTGCTCTCTGATAATATCTATTGTTATTTTATTATTATTATTATTATTATTATTATTATTATTATTATTATTATTTTGGTGGGAAGAGGTATAGCTACTTGAATTTCTCCTCAGCTCAATAATTCCTACATTTCAAACCCATTGCAGATTCTAAAATATTTAAGTACAAATTAAAACAATGCACCAAATATGCCAAATCACTTCTCACTTCCAGATTCTCATACCTATAAGTGCATTTCTAATCCCTCAGTCACTGCCTCAGAACCCTTATCCCCTAACCCCTTTGCCTCTTTCATCATTAACAACTTCAAATCACATATCCACTAGTAATTCCATAGTCTTGCTTTATTAACTTCCCCGGCTCCTCATTGCCTAAAGCCAAAATTACTTCAATAGATTTATAAATATTCTTCTCCATAATTCCTAACCTTAATGATCTATTCTCATCACATGATTACTTTTAATTTTCCACACCTTTCAAGACTGTATTTACCTCCAGTGACCAATACAATTTGTAGTTGGTTGTTCATACTCTGGATGGATACAGCTGACAGTTCTTATCAGACTTTTCCCAGTTAAATTCCATGAAAAACAAGCGTCATGAAAAAAGTAAACTTTTCATAAATGTTTGGACATTGGCTACAAATATTAAACTAATTCTTGAAAATATTAAAAAGGAATATTATTCAGTATCTAATGATAATGATCACACCAACATGAATAAATCACAGTTTATTAATCTTAAATAAAAAGTTGTAGAGCTATATGTTATCTTGTTCATTTATATAATTTTTAATATCAGGAAAACTAACCTATAGTGAAGAAATCATATCACTAGTTTTCCTGTGATGCTAGTGCTGGGGTGGGGGGGGAGAAATGAACTGCAGAAGAGGCAAGAGAAACTTCTATTGAGAGAAAATTATCAATTTTCTTGATGACAGTGATAGCTTGACAAATGAAGTACATAACAAAACCCATCTAATCATAAAGCTTACATTTTATAATTTAATGTTATGTAAGTCTACTAAAATAAGAAAGACAATTTTTGTAATGTGTCCTAATAGTAATGAATATTAATCCTAAGATAAATGGAATCCAAATGTCCTCAAATACATTAATTTTAGAAAATGTAAAGCACAGGATTACGTTAACTACATGAACTTTATCCATGCATGCAAATATTCAAAATAAAATATTCAGGCTTCTGAATGGAAGATCATGTCATCCAATAATCTGTAGCCATGTGTTCCAATATTTCCTCATAGTGGCTATCAAAAAAATGAAGAATATGAACAAGTCTGTCAGAACAGTATTAAATAATCTTATTATTGCTTTATTTCTGGAGTTAAAGAACTTTCAGTCTTTCCTACTGTCTGATTCTGATTGAAAAATGCAAAGTTGACATCAGGAAGTTGGCCAATCATGTCTGAACTGGTATGGTCCACATTGAGACAGCAAGGCATTTGCCAGCATCACTGCATTCTGTAATCACTGTGATATTTTACTTTCTGAATCAAATCAGGAGGTCGAGAGAACAATGTCAAAGAATGATGAATTATGCTAGAGGCAAGGCTGGAGACAAGAACAGAAATAATAGCTTATGATTTCATGGTATAAATTCCATACTTTCCTATTAACAAACCAAGGAATGCATGGGGATAAAGAATAATCAGTAGAACTACATCTGACAAAAAAAAAGTCCTATCATCTACACACATAGATTACCAATGAGCTGGTAAAAATCCTTTGCTCTACTCATATGGAAACTATGAGTAAGGGAGGAAGAATTGTATGGATAGAAACAGACTCGAGTGATAAATGTTTATGGGCTGGGTTGACAGGCTTAGAGGTTTATAGATTTAAGCCCTGACAACTAGAGGCTCCAGGACTCAGTAGCCAGAGATCTATAGATGTAGAGATTCAGGGAAGAGACAGGCTTACTGTTATGGGCTCTGACTGCCAATAGCTGGGTACTTAGCTGCTGGTGATACTTTTAGCTCTGATCAGCAACTCACATCAGCAGCAGTTGGCTGCCCTCAGTGTCAGCTGAGATTAGACTTCCTAAGCTGTCAGTGCCACTAGATTCACAGCTCTTGAGCTTCAGGTGTTGGAAGGTTCTGCTATCAAGTTTGACAGCTCCCAGAAATTACTCGAACAATCAGGGGCTACAGTCTCTTTAACTGCCTTTTGCTTCCTGCCCTCTGTCGTCCCTGGGCTTCCACTTGTAGTCCATCATCATCTTTACCACCTTTGTGCCCCAATACAAAGTCAGTGACCCTAGAGTTCTTTGGTTACCCTGTTACTACTACTACTATGATTGTGCCTATGCCTTGTTGCTAACCAGGATGTGGTAGCTCTTACAATCTCACAATGCTCTGCTTATAATGATCATAAGTAGTCAAGAAAAGACCACTTGGTAGAGACTTTTACTGGGTTTAAAGTTGGCCAACATAAAGGGAATCTTTAGGCTGACTTAAAACGTGCACTGTAGAGTTTGATTACATTAAGGAAGGGGTATTGGAAATGGCATGCAATTACTTCTCTTTTGTCAATTAATTGTTGAGGGAAATTAGGATTGACATCTCTCTTGAGAATATTAAACAGAGAGCTTAAATAAGATCTTAGCCAATTAGCATCTCCTAGAAACTTTTGAAAATAATTCGGAATAAGTAACTTCTCTCTCTCTCTCTCTCTCTCTCTCTCTCTCTCTCTCTCTCTCTCCTCCCTCCCTCCCTCCCTCCCTCCCTCCCTCTCTCTCTCTCTCTCTCTCTCTCTCTCTCTCTCTCTCTCTCTCTCTAGATGCTCTGTTTTTTTATTGGATATTTTACGTATTTACCTTTCAATGATATCTCTATACTTAGAGAAGGGAGAAGAGGTCAGGGACATAACTGCTTACACACTGAAGGCCTAAAATCAACAATAGGCCTATCATCCTATCATACATGTATACTAACACAAAGTCTTGGGTCTCTGTGGAAAAACATTGAAACAGATGGCCATAAGCTATTGTAAACAGGCAGCTTTCATGCCTTTCTGTGTTTATAACCCCTGTGTGAATGAATTATGATTTGAAAAAAATAAATTATAAAAAATAAAAATTAAAATTAAAATTAAAATTAAAAAAAAATAAAAAAGGAAATGGCATGCAAAATTAGTTTATAGCTGTCATGGCACAAGTTCTACCAATGACTTGCTTCATGCTGAGTCACTGAAGAAAAGATTCACCCCTCAATTTGAGTGAAAATATCTATGGAGAGCACTAAAGTGAAGTTCATGGAAACATCTTTTCTGGGATGCTATCTTCCAAGGCCAGTGCAGGAATCTTGAGTGATATGTCTGGACAAGGCATTCTGGAACTTCACTGAAGCCATCTTTGGAACTGAAATGTTCTCAGAGTAGTAATAAAGTGTCCATAACAATCATGTTTTCTTCAATATATTCTAGTAAGCTGCCAGAGAAGTAATTGCTTGACTGACGTTTCCTTGCTCCAGGTTGCCCTATACAAGTAAAAGCTGTGTTTGCTGCCATTCAATGACCTGACTGGCAACTTGAGGTAGAGTAACTCACTCACAGAAAAATCATGATAGGTTTCTTAACAATAAAGACTTAAAGTACCTCAGCAGATATCTAACATTATCAATTGAGTTTAACAATGTTCACCTGTGTTTAGGTGTTTAACCTGCCAAACAGTGCCTTATTAAAAGTTGAGTCCCCGTGTTTGAGATTTGTCTATCCTAGTACTCTGGACCTAATAGGGAAATGGATTACATAGATACGCATATGTATATATGAGTTTTACATATGAATATATATATATGTATATGTATATGTGTGTGTGTGTGTGTGTGTGTGTGTGTGTGTACAAATAATACTCTACTGTACTGCACATGGTCAAAACCTACAGCTATTTATTTTATTTGAAAACATATTTAATACCATTCCCACTCTCTGAAGTTCCACTTTTCCTTTTTCCATTTGCTCTACTTTAGAAAGGGATATTTAACAACAATAATGTCACTGTGTGACCAATTACAAGTATTTCAGGTTCAGGAAAAAGACTGATGTTATATTCCAAGTTATGAGAAAACTCAAACCTACAAAAGTCTTTATACTTTCAACATAAAATTTTAAAATAGAATAGAAGAGAAAAATGTTTATAATTTTTAAAAAATACATTTTAACTTCATGGGGGAAGCATGATATAAGAAAGGAAATAAATATGAAACAATAAATAAATGAGTTACATACATCAAAAACATAATATATTCATGTAACAAGATTTAAAAAAAAGAGAGAGAGAGAGACCATGAGTTCAAAAGAGAGCAAAGAGAGTTATATAGAATGGTTTAGGGAGAGGAAAGAGAAATTTATGTAATTATATTATAATCTCAAAAACTAAAAGGAAATAAATTAATAATAGTAGGAAGGAGAGGAAAATACATAAAATGATAAGAGATGAAATTAATAACATGGCAGGCTAGTTAACAAGGTTCCTATGACAGTATTTAGTAATAATGATTAAAACAGTAAAAATGGAAATTCATAGCAGACAGAGAAAGCTGGTTCTCCTTAAGAAAATTCTAGAACAGTGGGAGGACCTCATCACAACCTTGAGTAACTGTTCTGTCTGCAAAATGAAATTTTTGCCATTAGCATTTGGTAAGCATAGCCTGTGAACACATTTTGTTTGCTTTAGTACATTTTTCAGCACAAACCTTTAGATGTATTTTGCAAATTTTGTGAAAAAATTACATATATATATATATATTATCCTGGACATTACTTCATATTTGTGGATTTCTTTATCTTCTGACATTAATTGACCACTTAAGAAATGTAGTGTCTTAGTCAGTGTTCTACTGCTATGAACTGACACCATGACTACGGTAACTGATATGAAAGTAAGGATTTAATTGGTGCTTCCTTATAGTTTCAGAGGTTTAGTCCATTATCAGCATGATTGCAAATGAGCAGACATGATGCTGAAAAGGTAGCTGAGTGTTCTATATTTTGTCCCACAGGCAGCAGAAAGGAAATGGATCTACTGGGCCTAGATTGGGCTTCTAAGAATCCCAAACTCACTCCCAGTGATACACTTTCTGGAACAAGACCACACCTCTTAGTCCTTATCAAATAGAGCCCTCCCTAATGACTGATCATTTGGGTGTTTGTTTTGCTGGGCTGAACTTGAAGAAACATTTTGATAAAGTGGACACAAGTGTGAAAGGCAAAAGCAGACTCAAGAAGGAACATTTTACTGAAGCAGACCCAGGAGAGAGGATATTCTGCAAAAGCAAACATATGAAAGGACAAGTGATAAAAGATTCTTTGCTAAAGACATGCATTTATTGGTTTACCTTACATTGCATAGTTGAGCTGCATTTGTCGGGACTCCATAGAGAGAAACTGGTGGTGTACTGCAATTTGTTGTTGCTTTCAAGGACTCGGTATGATTGGATACAAATGCTGAGGCAAGGACTGTGCCGAGACAAGAGCTGTTTGGAGGGTATAAATAGGACGCCACAGAGTGACAGAGACAGAACTTGGCTTGCTGGTAGGAACAGCTAGCTATGAAATGAGTGTGGGTCTCGAGTCTTTGCTCATCTGTGTATCCATGAGAGAGGCACAGCTGAGAGAACTTCTCCTGGCACCCCTCCTGGTCCCTCCTGCTGACTCAAGGCCTGGCTGTCTCTGCTATGTTCCATCACGCCTATTGCTAACCAGACTCTCCTGAAAAGGATTGCTGGTATATCCATGAGGTGTTCATGTGTAGATCAAGCAGCAGCTGCCTGTTAACCTGTGAACGAAACTACTGATTTCCAAACAACAGAAGGGAGTTTCTCCAAAGAACCTTTCTAAACAGGTTCATGTCCTCCACATCTTTCTATCTCCACTACCTCTGGTGGGTGGTAGGCTACAGGGGAGGTTAAAGTGTTTAAGACCCATCGTTAAAAATAGGATTTAAAACAATTAAAGTTACACATATGTACAAAAATTAATGCACACAGGATAAGAAAATTCAGAATGTACTGCTGCACTAGGCAGAGAGTTAGGAAATAGGGAAATGGGACAGATTTTTAGGAATGCAGCTTCAAGAGGCTAAAATATTAACAAGTCAGCAATCCTTCAACTGCTTGTCATTACCTAATTAAAACTGAGCCAGTAGATCAGTTTGAGGCTTTCACTTTTTGGTTAAGAATGAACCAGTTGCCTAGCAGTGGTAGCACCAGGCTTTACTCCCACAGCTCCAGAGGCAAAGACAGAGGTAGGTGGATCTCTGAGTTCAAGGCCGACCTGCTCTACAGAGCAAGATCCAAAACAGCTGTGATTATACAGAGAAACCCTGTTTCAAATAAAACAAACAAACCGAGAATGACCAGCAGCAAAAGTTTCAAAAGGCTAGGATACTAGAGAATAATTCTAACTAGCTGTTGACTCCTGACAAAGAACTGACTAAAACTACAAGATAAAGAGGTGCAGGAAGCTGTATCCTTTCTCACTCATTCTGAATTGGGAACACATAAGACTGAAGAAAACATAAAGACAGCAATAAGAGAATGTGGCTAATGATTTCTGTTATTGTTGGCCCAGATGTCTGAGCATATTTTTCTCCCCAAATGTTCAAGTTAACACAGTCAAAATGCAACTTGGAAAACTTAAGTTTCAAAGGACAAGGACTCACGGTACCTGGTCTTTCTGTTCTTTCCTGTGTCTACCTGTCCCTCCCTAGTGGTCTTTCTACTTCTTTAAAGCTGATATCCCACCCTCTGCTCTGCACTTCCTACTTTGGGGAAGTATAGAGGGAAATTTGTCCTTTCAGCAACCATCACACCCAAGGACAGAGGCGATTTTCTAGTGTTTCTGGTAACATCATGGAAAGAAAGTCTATGGATCGTGCACCATAAAACTTTTAAGCTCATACAAGTGGCGTCTCACACAAAATGAAAACAGTCCAAGATACCACCAGGAGACCACCAGGAGACGTGTCGTGAAAATGTACATGAGATCGCCATAAGACGCACATCAGTCATTACCACTAAAAGAAAACAGTATTTCCTGATATAGTTCAAGCATTAAGCAAATCAAGTCTGAAAACTCAATAGCCTAGTCAAAGAATATTTAAAAGTATAATTTAAGAAGACATTATAAAGAAATAATTTTAAATTATTTATATAGACATTTATTGTAATTGTAAAAATTTAATATCCATTAATCTGTAGGAAATCTGTACTCATTAAGCAACATCTGCTTTATAATGTCACATCTTCAAAGATTGCCAGCCAAGATGCATTAGAATAATTTTAGAATCATATTTATCATCATGATGGTAAAAGCAACTTCTTCATAGAGAAGTTTGTCTCTTCAATTTAGTCAATTGTTGTTTCAAGATTGTGACATTTTCTTCTTTGTAGTTAATATAAAGGGAGGTCGTCTTTAACTGAGCACAAGAAATCTACTTTCCTAAAATTATTTTTTAATATAAAACAATAGTTGTATGCCATCTATCCTGTAATACGAAACTTTTAGCTAACTGGTACTTATCAAGTGAAACAAAGAAAATAAATCTTAGTGGATATGTTATTAAGAAGTTCCTATCTAAAAGAACTGCAAGGATGGAAATGGAGAGAAGCCTGAGGAAAAGAAGGTCCAAAGACAGGCCCAAAGTGGGATCCAGCTCAAGGGGAGGTCGAAAGGCCTGACACTATTATTGAGGCTATGGAGTGCTCACAAAAAGAGACCTATTATGACTGTCCTCCAAAAGACCCGACAAGCAGCTGAAAGAGTCAGATGCAGATATTTGCACCCACCGAATGAAAGAAGCTGCTGACCCCTATGGTTGAATTAGGGAAACCTGGAAGAAGATGAGGAGGAGGGTGACCCTGTAGGAGGACCAGCAATCTTAATTAACCTGGACCCCTGAGAGTTTTCAAACACTGGACCACCAACCAGGCAGCATACACCAGCTGATATGAGGTCCCCAACACATATACAGCAGAGGACTGCCAGGTCTGGATTTAGTCAGGGAACATGCACCTAGCCCTCAAGAAACTGAAGGCCCCAGGGAGTTCAAAGGTTTGGTGGGGTGGGGGTGGGAGGTGGGGACATCCTTGTGGAGACATGGGGCGGGGAGGAGGTATGGGATATGGAACAATCAGAGGGTGGGCCCAAAGGGGAATAAAATTTGGAGTTAAAAAGGAAGGAAGGGCCTTCCGCCCCTGCCTGGTCCTTTGGGCTGGTGCAGACACAGAATCGGTCTGCTCTGGTCCTGTGGAGATACTGAAATCCGAGTCATCCTAGAAGAGCCACTGCACTCAGAGCAGCTGGTAAGAACTCCATCTCACTCCCTAAGCCCCAGAGATACATCTGGGAGCCAGGGACTTTTAGGGCACAGCAGCTACCCAAACCCCGCCCCTCTGGAATTCCACTTCCCTTCCGCCCCTGCCTAGTCCTTTGGGCTGGAGCAGACACAGAGTCGGTCTGCTCCTGTCCTGTGGAGAAACTGAATCTTGAGTCATCCAGGAGCCACTGCACTCAGAGCAGCTGAAACTGAATCCTGAGTCATCGAGGACCCACTGCACTCAGGGCAGAAGGATTTCCAGATCCAAGAGGTGGCCTGAGTCCCAGGAGTTCTTCCACCCAGGAGATTAGGAGCATAAGACCACAGAAACATCTGGACTCCGAGGAGCTCTGTAATAAGCAAGATAACTGGAAATACAGACTCCACTCTTACACAGTGAGGGCAGGTACCACTAGAGTTAACCAGATGGCGAAAGGCAAGCACAAGAACATAAGCAACAGAAACCAAAATTTCTTGGCATCATAGTGCCCAGTTCTCCCCATATAGCAAGCCCTGAACACCCCATCACACCTGAAAAACAGGATTCAGAATTAAAATCACTTCTCATGATGATGATAGAGGATTATAAGAAGGAATTAAGTAACTCCCTTAAAGAAATACAGGAGAGTACAAGTAAACAGATAGAAGCCCTTAAAGAGGAATCACAGAAATCCCTTAAAGAAATGCAAGAAAAGACAAAGAAGGAATTAAACAAAAACATTCAGGATCTGAAACTGGAAACAGAAACAATAAAGAAAGTTCAAAGGGAGACAACCATGGAGATAGAAAACCTAAGAAAGAGATCAGGAGTCATAGACGCAAGCATCACCAACTGAATACAAGAGATAGAAGAGAGAATCTCAAATGCAGAAGATACAGTAGAAAATATTGACACAGTTGTCAAAGAAAATGCAAAATGCAAAAAACTCCTAATTCAAAACATCCAGGAAATCCAGGACACAATGAGAAGACCAAACCTAAGGATAATAGGTATAGATGAGAATGAAGATTCCCAACTTAAAGGGCCAGTAAATATCTTCAACAAAATTATTGAGGAAAACTTCCCTAACCTAAAGAACAAGATGCCCATAAACATACAAGAAGCCTACAGAACACCAAATAGACTAGACCAGAAAAGAAATACCTCCCGTCACTTAATAATCAAAACATCAGATGCACAAAACAAAGAAAAAATACTAAAAGCAGTAAGGGAAAAAGGTCAAGTAACATATAAAGGCAGACCTATAAGAATTACACCAGACTTCTCACCAGAGACTATAAAAGCCAGAAGAGCCTGGACGGACATCATACAGACCCTAAGAGAACACAATTGCCAGCCCAGATTACTATACCCAGCAAAACTCTCAATCAATATAGATGGTGAAACCAAGATATTCCATGACAAAACCAAATTTGCACAATATCTTCCCACAAACCCAGCACTTCAAAGGATAATTGATGGAAAACGCCAACACAAGGAGGGAAACTACAACCTAGAAAAAGCAAGGAAGTAATCTTCCAACAACCCCAAAAGAAGATAACTATACAAACATAACTTTACCTCTAATAACAAAAATAACAGGAAGCCACAATCATTTTTCCTTAATATCTCTTAACATCAATGGTCTCAATTCCCCAATAAAAAGACGCAGACTAGCAGACTGGATACACAAACAAGACCCAGAATTTTGCTGCATACAAGAAACACACCTCAGTGACAAAGACAGACACTACCTCAGAATAAAAGGGTGGAAAACAATTTTCCAAGCCAATGGTCCCAAGAAACAAGCTGGAGTAGCCATTCTAATATCAAATAAAATCGACTTTCATCCAAAATTAATCAAAAAAGATAAGGAAGGACACTTCATACTCATCAAAGGAAAAATCTACCAAGGTGAACTCTCAATTCTGAACATCTATGCTCCAAATGCAAGGGCACCTACATACATAAAAGAAACTTTACTAAAGCTCAAAACACACATTATACCTCACACAATAATAGTGGGGAATTTCAACACCCCACTCTCAGCAATGGACAGATCATGGAAACAGAAACTAAACAGAGACTTTGACATTAACAGAAGTTATGAACCAAATGGACTTAACAGACATCGATAGAACATTTCATCCTAAAACAAAAGAATATACCTTTTTCTCAGCACCTCATGGTACCTTCTCCAAAATAGACCATATAATTGGTCACAAAACAAGCCTCTACAGATACAAAAAGATTGAAATAATCCCTTGCCTCTTATCAGATCACCATGGAATAAGACTGGTCTTTAATAATGACAAAACCAATGGAAAACCCATGTGCACATGGAAACTGAACAACTCTCTACTCAATGATGACTTGGTCAAGGAAGAAATAAAGAAAGAAATTAAAGACTTTTTAGAATTCAATGAAAATGAGGACACATCATACCAAAACTTGTGGGACTCCATGAAGGCAGTGCTAAGAGGAAAACTCATAACTCTAAGTGCCTACAAAAAGAAACTGGAAAGAGCACACACTAACAACTTAACTGCACAACTAAAAGCTCTAGAACAAAAAGAAGCAAATACACCCAGGAGGAGTAGAAGGCAGGAAATAATCAAACTCAGGGCTGAAATCAACCAAATAGAAACTGAAAGAACAATACAAAATATCAATAAAACCAGGAGTTGGTTCTTTGAGAAAATCAACAAGATAGATAAACCGTTAGCCAGATTAACCAGAGGGCACAGAGAGAGTATCCAAATTAATAAAATCAGAACTGAAAAGGGAGACATAACAACAGAAACGGAAGAAATTAAAAAAATCATCAGATCCTACTACAAAGGCCTATACTCAACAAAACTGGAAAACCTGGATGAAATGGACAATTTCCTAGACAGATACCAGGTACCGAAGTTAAACCAGGAGCAGATAAACCATCTAAATAGTCCCATAACCCCTCAGGAAATAGCAGCAGTCATTAAAAGTCTCCCCACTAAAAAAAGCCCAGGACCAGATGGTTTTAGTGCTGAATTCTATCAGACCTTCAAGGAAGACCTAATACCAATTCACTTCAAAGTATTCGACAAAATAGAGACAAAAGGAACACTACCCAATTCATTCTATGAAGCTACAATTACACTCATACCCAAACCCCACAAGGACCCGACAAAGAAAGAGAACTTCAGACCAATCTCCCTTATGAACATCGATGCAAAAATACTCAATAAAATTCTAGCAAACTGAATCCAAGAACACATCAAAACAATCATCCATCATGATCAAGTAGGTTTTATCCCAGGAATGCAGGGATGGTTCAGTATTCGGAAATCCATCAATGTAGTCCACTATATTAACAAACTTAAAGAAAAAACCACATGATCATCTCACTAGATGCTGAGAAAGCATTTGACAAAATTCAATATCCCTTCATGATAAAAGTCTTGGAAAGATCAGGAATTCAAGGGCCCTACATAAACATAGTAAAAGCAATTTACAGCAAACCAGTAGCCAACATCAAGCTAAATAGAGAGCAACTTGAAGCAATCCCACTAAGATCAGGGACTAGACAAGGCTGCCCACTCTCCCCCTACCTATTCAATATAGTACTGGAAGTCCTAGCCAGAGCAATTAGACAACAAAAAGAAGTCAAAGGGATACAAATAGGAAAGGAAGAAGTCAAAATATCACTATTTGCAGATGATATGATAGTATACTTAAGTGACCCTCAAACTTCCACCAGAGAACTCCTAAACCTGATAAACAACTTCAGCAAAGTGGCTGGTTATAAAATCAACTCAAACAAATCAGTAGCCTTCCTCTACATGAAAGATAAACAGACTGAAAAAGAAATTAGGAAAATGACACCTTTCACAGTAGTTGCAAATAATATAAAATACCTTGGTGTGAATCTAACCAAGCAAGTGAAAGACCTGTATGACAAGAACTTCAAGTCCCTGAAGAAAGAAATTGAAGAAGATCTCAGAAGATGGAAAGATCTCCCATGCTCATGGATTGGCAGGATTAATATAATAAAAATGGCCATCTTGCCAAAAGCAATCTACAGATTCAATGCAATCCCCATTAAAATCCCAACTCAATTCTTCACAGAGTTAGAAAAGGAAATTCTCAAATTCATAGGGAATAACAAAAAACCCAGGATAGCGAAAACTATTCTCAACAATAAAAGAACTTCTGGAGGAATTACCATCCCTGACCTCAAGCTGTACTACAGAGCAATAGTGATAAAAACTACCTGGTATTGGTACAGAGACAGGGAGGAAGATCAATGGAATAGAATTGAAGACCCAGAAATGAACCCACACTCCTATGGTCACTTGATCTTTGACAAAGGAGCTAAAACTGTCCAGTGGAAAAAGGACAGAATTTCAACAAATGGTGCTGGTTCAACTGGAGGACAACATGTAGAAGAATGAAAATTGATCCATTCTTATCCCCTTGTACAAAGCTCAAGTCTAAGTGGATAAAGGACCTCCACATAAAACCAGATACACTGAAACTAATAGAAGAGAAGGTGGGGAAGAGCCTCGAATACTTGGGCACAGGGGAAAAGTTCCTGAACAGAACTCCAATGGCATATGCTCTAAGATCAAGAATTGACAAATGGGACTTCATAAAATTGCAAAGTTTCTGTAAGGCAAAGGACACTGTCAATAGGACAAAACAACAACCAACAAATTGGGAAAAGATCTTTACCAATCCTTCATCTGATAGAGGGCTAATATCCAATATATACAAAGAACTCAAAAAATTAGACTCCAGACAACCAAATTACCCTATTAAAAAATGGGGTATAGAGCTTAACAAAGAATTTTCAGTGGAAGAAACTCGAATGGCCGAGAAGCACCTAAAGAAATGTTCAGCATCCTTAGTCATCAGGGAAATGCAAATCAAAACAACCCTGAGATTCCATCTCACACCAGTCAGAATGGCTAAGATTAAAAACTCAGGTGATAGTAGATGCTGGCGAGGGTGTGGAGAAAGAGGAACACTCCTCCATTGTTGGTGGGACTGCAAGATGGTGCAACCACTTTGGAAATCAGTTTGGCAGTTCCTCAGAAAATTTGACATAGCATTACCTGAGGATCCAGCTATACCACTCCTAGGCATATACCCAGAAGATGCTCGAACATATAACAAGGACATATGCTCAACTATGTTCATAGCAGCCTTGTTTATAATAACCAGGAGCTGGAAAGAACCCAGATGTCCTTCAACTGAGGAATGGATTCAAAAAATGTGGTATATTTACACAATGGAGTATTATTCAGCTATTAAAAACGATGAATTCGAAAGGTTCCTAGGTAAATAGATGGAACTAGAAATTATCATCCTGAGTGAGGTAAGCCAATCACAAAAGAACACACATGGTATTCACTCACTGATTATTGGATATTAGCCCAGAACCTTGAAATGCCCAAGATGCAACTCACAGGCCACATGAACCCCATAAAGAAGGAAGACCAAGTGGGGGTGATTCGGTCCTTCTCAGAAGGAGCAACAAATTACTCAAGGGAGCAAATATGAAGACAAAGTGAGGGACAGAAACTGAAGGAGGGGCCGATTCAAGACCACTCCTCCTGAGTATCTATCCCATGTGCAATCACCAAAGGTAGAGGCTGATGTGGAAGTAAGGGAGTGCATGCTGATAAGAGCTGATATGGATATCTCCTCAGAGGTCTTCAAGAGTCTGACATACTCAGAGGCAGATGCTCACAACTAGCCATTGAACTGATCATGGGGTTCTCAATAGAGGAGTTAGAGTGAAGACTGAAGGAGAGCTGAAAGGATTTGTGGCACCATGAGGAGAGCAACAATACCAACCAACCAACCACAGCTCCCAGGGTCTAAACCACCAGCCTGGGAGCACTTAGGGAGGGATCCAGTGCTTCAGTTGAATATGTAAGAGTGGAGGGCCCTGCTGGACATAGGTGGAAGAAGAGAACCTTGACTGCATGAAGGCTGGATGCCCCAGGGGGTGGGAATTTTGAGGGTGGGGAGGTGGGTTTGGGGGGGCAGATAGAGGTTACATCCACAGAGAAGAAGGAGGAGGGGTGAGGGGATTGGGGGTTCCTGGGTGGGTGGGGGATGGGGTAAGGGGACAACATAGGAAATGTAAATAAAACATCCAATAAAAAAATAGAAAAAAAAAGGAAGGGAGGGAGGGAAGGAGGGAGGGAGGGAGAGAAAGGAAAAGGAAAGAAATAGAAAAGAAAGAAAAGAATGGGATCATTTTCGCATTTCAAAAATTTTAATCCAGAAATGTTGCTGTCCAAACGAAAAATAGAGACAAAAAATGAAACAGAGTACTGAAGGAAAGGCCATCCACAGACCACCCCACCTCGAGATCCTGTCTGCACACAGCAAACCCCCACACTATTGCTAATACCAAGAAGCACTTGCTGACAGGAGCCTGGTATAGCTGTTCCTTGAGAGCTTCTGACAGCACCTAACCAATACGGATGCAGACACTGAGCCCAGGGACCCCAGTGGAAGAGCTAGTGGAAGGCCTGGTGGAGCTGATGGGGATTGCAACCCCTTAAGAAGAACAATACCAACTAACTGGAACACCCAAAGTTCCTGGGTACTAAACCACCAACCAAAGAGTACACATGGAGGGACCCATGGCTCCAGCTACATATGTAGCAGAGGATGGCCTTATCTGACATCACTGGGAGAGAGACTTGATTCCTCAGCATAGGGAGATGCTAGAGGGATGATGTGGGAATGGATGAATGGGTGGAGGAGCACCCTCATAGATGCAAAGGGGATGGGGGAGAGGTGGGATGGGTTGGAAGGGGGTTGTGAAGTGGTAACCAGGAAGGGGATACGTTTGAAATGCAAGCAAATAAAATGATTAATAAAAAATATTCTTCATAAAAGAGTTGTGAGCTAAACAAAAAGCAAAATATAAAAACTTTCATCATGAACAATTATATAAACTTTCTGAAACTACTCAACACAATACTGGGAAAAATATCCACTTAGTTAAATATGCTTAAAATATTTCAAGAACCAGTCATTTTATATAGAGATTATCTAGCTAAATGATGTTCAACAACTTATCCTTTGGATGATCATAGGGTTCCAAGTCTTAAACGTGAAAATTAACTAAAACTGTAATTGTATTGCCAAGAGTTGTGCTGGTAAAACAGAATCTGGAATCAAGAAAGCCTACATTCAGATTTGAATTTTTAAAATACTATTTATATCCCTCTTTCAAGGAAGCCGCATCACATATAGAGAAGAATTCAACTCTTAGGGACAGCTGCTTCAACTAGATTCTCTGTCCTCCATCTCCAGAGTAAGAACAGGAATGTGTGTTCCTACAATGTTGTATGTTCATATGTAATGTTGTATATTAATACAAACATCTGAGTTCCTCCCGGTCAGAATATGAACAGGCTACAAGTACTTGCTGACAGGCCCCATGGAGAGGCAGTACTTTGTGAAGACAGAAATTTCAGAAGAATTTTGAAATAACGAATCATTCTGCCTGGCTGAAGGAAAGAAGTGGTAGTGGCTGTGAGCTGTGGTTAATTTTTCTTGATCAGCCAACAATTCCTTCACCATTCAGGACCCAAGAGAGTGATGAACATGAATAAAGCACCTGAGGCATGATGGGCAGCATCTTCTATCATGCAGATAAAGAGAATTAAACATTTGTTGTTTTGGTTTTCCTTATTCCTATGATTTATGTTAAAACAAAAGTAGTATCTATTTACAAGTTTATTTTGCACAGTATTGATGACCACAGTGTAAAAACTTCAGAAACACGTATTTCAGACAAACTGTTGTATGGATGATAAGTATGATTTCAATGAAAGGCTGAAAAAAACATTACCAAAAGATTTAAATTACAGGAACCTGTTTTGACATCCCCAGTAAATGCCAAGAAACCCAGCTTTTACAGCAAGCTTATGGAAGTGCTCAGATAAAATATTCATGAATTCTCTGCTAAAAGAAGAACCTCTTGTGGTTGTGCTTGACAGAGGATGACCTTTGCTTCAATAAGTTCCCATTTTTGCTGTAACTTAGTGTTTAGATGCTCTGCTTAGATGAATAAACCATAGCATTTTGTTCTTTGTGATTTTTTAGTATATGTGATAATTAATAGAAAGAAAGACTTTGAAGTTTTAAAGTGAAGTAAATGGAATTTTTTTAAGGCATTAAGGAGTCTTAGGAGATCAATTTCCCAGCAAGTTATTTGTTGAAGCTCTTAGTATATACCCTGACTTGGGCATACTCAAGAGTGCTCCATTGATGCTCTCTTTAAAATATCTCAAACATGTTTAACTTTACTGTTCATCAAGTCTTCCAACTAATGATTTGTACAGAGATGGACCAACAATTCAATTACATATTAGAAAAGACTTTACAAAGGTATTATATAGATTCAGTACAGGTTCCACTCAGTGTTTTGGGGGTGATCTTTAGTTCTGGAATTTCTTTAGAAGAAAACTAGTGAATTCTACTGAAGTGTGTTTAGAAAATAGTAATCAAGGGAAACAGAAAGTTAACTGTTCCTATTTTTAGTTTTAAAATTTACTAACACAACTATCCATTCATTTAGTTGTGTCCAGAAAAGACAGTGTTACATGAACTGAAGGAAAAGTATCATATTAGGTTTTGAGGTCAGAAAACTCTGCTAAGACATGTACCAGTATTTAGTGACCTGAACCAGAACTAGGAGTTTATTCCAAGACACATAAAGATTAATAAGCATATGCTTAATATGTTGATGTAGAAATGAACTATGGGCTCATTAATGAATTAATGAACTTTCTAAAGCCACATGAAAGTTCATTTTTAAGCCAAACACAGAGAGCACAATAAACCTTTATTGTGCTATTATTTCTACTTTTGCAAAACTTTTAAAACACTTGCAGTGTACTTGTAGAAATAGTAATATTCATATTTGGCTTGTAATTATTTACAGAATTAAATCAAGCACCACTGCAAATGAATGTTAGTAATATTGTTCATTTAAAACATGTGTTCCACAACTGAGAGTTTATAATATTGGTTTGATTTCTAGCACTTTTTACTGTCACTAGCCAATGGATGACACAGATTAGTAATGGTCATTGGTGCAAAATTAACATGGCATAGAGAATTCCAACAATACTTATTAATTTAAATAAAGCATCAACTTGTCTTCTACATAAATATTCTCTAAATCATTTTTGCAGAGAGTTCATTCCTTTCTTGTTTTAAAAATATTCTTAGGGATTGTGTTAGTGTAATGTGCTTAAGAATATTTTTAAGACATTCAGTCACACTTAAAAATTCTCTGTTGGGAAGTTTTTAACTAGACTTTCTAATACATAGATCAACATGTTATTTGGTAAACATGTTTAGTGTGTTATATTTCTAACATTTGTAATACTGACTATAAATCATCTGTATCACTATTTGAAATGGCCCTTTAATTTACCACTATAAGGTTTATCTAAAGTTGACCTTTGTCCAACAATAATAGCCAGCTTGTATTATGTTGGATATTACTTTAAATGAAATACCATATTTTTAATTAAACATTATATTGATTCTCATGGCAAACTTGAAGAGTGAGTTACACTACTTTTCTATTAAAAAAAGAAAGAAAAAAAACAGTATGTAAACTAATCAAAGTCACTTGTATCAGAGCTACTAAGATTTAACTTCAAGTAACCCAGGTCCACAGGCCATAGGAGGCATTGCAGTAACCTGTACTGAAAGACTGAGCTAAGATTTGCTTGGCCCTTCTACTCTCTGTCCCATTTGTAGCTTTGGCCTCTCGGATGTCACTAGTATTATTGAAACACTGGAAACTCCACTAACTACAATATATCAACAATGATTACAGATTCTTGAGAGAGACCCTGCTTTTCCATGCCTAAGCTTTGGCTATTTATCTGTCCAAAATAGTATTGTACTATTCTGAGAATCCGAGAATAGGGCATGGTTAAAACTATTTTTAATCTTAGCAATTTTAAATCAAGAAATTGTTTGAAGAAGAACATTCTTATGCCTGTCTACATCTTCAAAATTTTGTTAAAGCCTGGACTTGGTTAAATTGTTTAAATAGAAATTTAATAAGAGACATATAATGGTTATTTAAAATTTGGGCTTTCCTAGCGAAAATAAATAAACATATTTTGCAAAGGCTTCATTTTCAGCATCCATCAATGTTGTAGCAATAATTTCATCAGATCTTATTTCCATAAACCAAACTCAACTATTAAAAAGAGTAAGGAAGATTTAGTATAACAGTCTGTAGCCCCTGTGAGAGCACTTCTCAAAACCTAGCACTGCATCCCCCCCAAAAGACCCACAGATATCTCTCAATACAAAGCCCATTTAGGGTTAAGAGCATGCTTGAAAAACAACTGTGTTTGTGACTCTTGGTGACCGGCTACATTCTTAATATCAGCATTTGCATATTTGAACTAAGTTCTTCCCTATCTACTTTTGATGCAAGATATTCTTTATATTCAGATATACAGTACATATGATGATTATCTAGGGCCTGTTGTTGAAATTCATGCCTATAATCACAGCACTTTATCAGCACACATAGAAGGTTCACAAATTAAAGGTTATCCTGAGATTCATAGGCTGCTGTGGGTTATATAGTGAGACCGTGTTCCAGAAAACTTGTGTGTGTGTGTGTGTGTGTGTGTGTGTGTGTGTGTGTGTATGTGTGTGTGTGTTTGTGTGTGTTTGTGTGTGTGACAAAAAATTAAATAGTTCTTGGGGTACCAAACTATTTCCTATGATTGGTAGCCATATATTAGTTATATATATATCAAATATATATTAATATATATTCCTATATTCTAGTAATTTTTTATAATTATAGCTATAATTACTTAACTATCCTCTTCTTATGTAAATATGCCATGTAAAAAGTCTATAGTTAGCAGACATAATATATCCAGGAAATAAGAATTTAGTTTGACAGACAATAAAGAAAGAAAGTTGAAGAATCAGACTAGCTTGTCTCAAAGATCTGTACATCTTTTGTGCCCTAAGTTCCATGATCTAACAGCATCTTTTACTCCTCCAATTGGCCTTTATCTAACTTTGTAAATTTCCCTAGTAGACTCATTGACAGACACAAACACCAACTAAGTTCTGGTTTCAGACTTCAGACCCAATTAAAATATCACCCGCTGTACTATTATCACTAAAGCTATACCCATTGACTTGGGACTACTGGGAGATTGTATAGATGGTTGAGCTTTAAGAGTGAACACTGCTCAGTTTCCAATAGTCACAGTTGTCTACAACTGCAGCTCCATGAGCACCTCCATTTACATGTATGAATATAGCACACACAGACATCCAGATACACATCAGTTTAAAATAATACAAATAAAATGCTGTGGAGAAAGACTTTTTTAATCCATTTGGCTCAGTGTTTTGGTACCTGCAAATCAGGATAGTAAGAAGAAGATCAACAAGAATGAAGACAAATTAGTATCCACACAATCCATATTGGGAGACAGAAATCTACAGGGAAAAAAAATGTGATTCAAGGTGGGGTGGCTAGAATTTGGACATTACACACCATCTTCACATGGAAAGGGGAGGAAAGAACAAACCTCATGGAGGAGAGTTGATTGTTAGAGAGACAAAGAGCTGTTTTGCAGGATAGATGGGCAATATGGCTGCTCAGATAATTTCTTGTCCTGGTGCTGACTTCCTCTGGTGATCGGAGTCAATCTTCCTTAGCTGTTAAAGTCCTGGGGAGGGAGTTATGGCAGTTGAACTATTTGAAAAGACTCTGCTTTAGAGCAGATAAGAGAAGTTTGCATGTGTTCGGGGAAGGGGGATATGAGAAAAACTAAACTCATCATAGTAGCGTATTCTAAATCCCTTAGCAACTCAATTTGAGGGAAGAGATGACCCAGCTGGTAATATATTTGTTGTAGAAGCATAAAGACATAAGTTCAGATTCACATCATACATGTAGAAAGCTGGACAGAGTGATGTGTACCTATAATCCTGGAGATCTGCAGGTGTGGACAGGCTGCTGCTGGCTATCCTGCAAAGCTAAGAAGTCAGTGTGCAGCAGTTTCAGTGACACAACTGTCTCCAAAATATAAGACAGAGATTATTTAGGAAGACATGCAGCAGTGTTGGCTTCTAAATCTCTCTCTCTCTCTCTCTCTCTCTCTCTCTCTCTCTCTCTCTCTCTCTCTCTCTCTCTCTCCCTCCCCCCTTTCTTCCTCCCTCCCTTCCTCCCTCCCTCCTTCTCTCTTTCAACTTGGCCAAGCACAGCTGCATATACTGCTGGCTCAGCTTCTCTGAAGGAAAATTTAGGAGTTCCCTTGAGCACAAGAATTCAAAGGCAACCTTGATCATATACTGAGATTCTGCGTCTATTAAAACAAGCCAAAAAAAAATACTGAATTGAATATACAACTAAGAATACAGACCGGCAGAGACTAAGGTTCAAACTGATCTGAGAAAATTATTCTCTGTTATTGTGGGTTTTTTTCCTGAAGCATAGTAACAAATGAGGAATCATCATTATGAGTATCTGGGAACAAATGCCCAGCAAGGAGTAACCATAGAATGTAGGCCAGTTTAGAATTTGATAGCTACTTAAGTATTTGACTTTCCTAAACAGTAAACTCATTCTGTCAGCATTTGGGAAGTACAAGTAAAGAAGTTGCATCTCCCACCATCAGTTTTCAAAGCCCAGTGAGGTCATAAAAGTTTTGGGGACCCTAATTTAGACAAATCAAGGGTTTGTGGTTTTTCATAGGAAAGTATCTTAGGACTAGACAGTTTATGAAGCAAAGTCAGAAGTAAACTATAGTTGTCTTAACCATGAAGATCAGGAGAAAATGGGTGATCAGAGGAACCGTGGACACATCCCTAAGTGTGGGTACTGGCTTCTCAAGGGAGAGGCCCACCTCATTGTAATAATAATAATGATGATAATAATAATAATAATAATAATAATAATAGGTTGGGTTTGGACCACTATTTTATCACTGGGTCGTTCCTGAGGGTACTTGACAGAATTACAATCCATAAAGTAAAGGTTTAACCTATAGGGATAGGTAGAGAAGACATCTTTACTATAAACACTTTTGTTTGAGATTTTCTAACAATTGTGAAAAAAGGTATGAGACTCTTCACAAGGCTATACACATCTGTTTCTTCCTCTTGGTCACTGTTACTTTAATAGAAAATGACTATTTATAAAATAATATCAATTCAATGTTGAAAGTCTTTACAGCAAATGTAGATTTTGCCTGATTATCTTCAGCTGGTGAAAGGCTTCCCGGAGGATGACAGGCTCTGTCCTCTCACATGTTCCAATCATCTCCCTGTCCTCCCTGCTCAGTGCATCTTAGAACTACGGAATTGGTCCAAGGAGCTGAGAAATGGCTCTGCCTAAGAATATGCACAGGGCCTGCATAGGTCTAAGCCAGATGGGATCCCAGCCCCAAGAGGGGACATGGACACAGAGCCTCATCTCTAACCCATAAGCTATCTCCAAATTACAACTGCTCATAAAAGGAAAAATTATATTTCTACAACAGAGTCTCACTAGGTATACAAACCTCACTAAAGGGTAGACCCCATGTCCCATAGTAGATGACCAACACAAGATGAACTCAGTGGTAGTTTTGGAGGATTTTTTGCCTGATATTTCTTTGTCTGGTAATTTTTTACTTTATGTATTTTTGCTTATAAATATGGATTCAAATTTTCTGCTTCTATGACATTTCTGTGTAGGTCTCTGAGGCCTCTTTTTTAATTTTTTTTTAAAAAAAAGAACACATACTTATCTTGCAGACGTGTCCCTAGCACCTAGACTGGGCTGCTTACAATTGCTCATCCCCTCTGACCTCCAGAGGAACGTACACTCCCATGCACATACTCATACACACAATGAAAAATAAAGTAAATCTTATTAAAAATATCATGTAAAGAATAGTGTATAAATAGTAAAATAGTAATAATAATAATAATTTTTGTATCAAAATAGATCACAAAAAATATAGTAAATGCCATGATTATGTTATTGGGAAAACAGCACATATGTTCAAGATGAAGATCAAAATACTTTAAAATTTTATGCCATAGGTGTTAGCAAGATTGAACAGTTCTGGCTGCAATCTATTGATTGGCAGGCATGGTCTCTATGACTTGGCTAGCTAATGTCATCTTTGCACATGGCAGATATTTCTGTTTCCGTGCTATGCAATCACTTGTTACCTAACCCCTGGTATTATAATTTGAATATTTATAATCTTTCTTTTAAGTTATAATGTTTTAAAAAGTTATATTAAGGTTTTATATTTCCATTCATATTGCAGAAATTTTCAAGTAATCAATATTTCTTGCTCCTATAAATTCACCCTGTGAAATTAGAACAAAAAAAAATCTTAAATTGAGTTTAAACTATATGATGATTTTCCACCTAGAGATGTCATTTAGATTGTATAGTAATCATGGCATATTGTATTTTAAATGAAGCATCATAAAATCTAGCAAAGAGTTATGATACTATCCATTGTGGATAATAGTGATAATACAGTTATTTTTTAAAATACTGCTATCCTTTAATTCTGTAATAAGTAAGAAGTGATGCCATTTGGTCTGTTAACAAAGCCATCACAGAAATCTGGGAAAGAAAGTACAGCATAGCATATGTACTAGATCAGCTAGCAGCCAATGTGGGAAAACAGCCTTTCCGCATGAGCTAATGCTTTTTACACCACAATTACTAACTAGAGAAAATGAGAAGGAAACTCGGGGGCTCAGCCAGGTGTTTCTCCATGTCAGTAACTTACTCAGCTAATTGATCAGGGATGAGAGCAAAATCACCCCTGTCCTCAGGAAGCCATGAATATTTCAAGGCAGCAGTGGAAGCACCTGGCTGCTTGTGCTAAGCAAAGTCTTCCCTTACCACTCAAGACAGAAGCAATACTGGCCAACGTATGCTATCTCTTCAGTAAAAGAATAAGAGCAACTGTGCAGTTCCATCTCTAGTGATACAACAGGAATACTTCTACATTCCTAAACCACTCTGCACCCCTTCTGGTAGAAAGCAGCATGAATACATCTTCCCTCTTTAAGTCTTTGTATCTCCCAGAACTCTACTACAGTCATACTATGTTATACATGTAGCTTCCAATTACCCAAAACAATAGATATGAAAACACAATAATGCTGGCTTATCTTTTTAACAACTAGATTATTTGGAAAACAATATATGGAATCTCAGAGAAAGTTCTTTTTTTAATTTATTTTTATTTATTTTGTTAAATCAAATCGTAATTTTTACTTATTCACACAGGGGTTATAAACACAAAAAAAGCAGGATGTGGGGAAGGGGATGACACTGGAGTGTGGATGTTCAGGGACAGTACAGATATCTTTCAGAACATGGTATCGGCTGAGTGAAGTTTCAGGGGACAGGTCACTATGACTCTGCCTGTGTTTTACTTGTCCTTATCTAAGTTGGTACTATCCTCCAAGACTACTTATTTACAAGGTCTATGACTACTCAGGCTGGTAAATTTCCACAAAAGCTGCCTGTTTACAATAGCTTATAGCCATCTGTTTGAATGTTTTTCCACAGAGACCCAAGACTTGGTGTTAGTATACATGTGTGACATGCCTATTGCTGATTTTAGGCCTATGGCTGATTTTAGGCCTTCAGTGTATAAGCAGGGCTTCCCCTGACATCTCTCCCTTCTCTAAGTATAGAAGGGCTGTGGCGATTCTAATCTTGCAAAGGTGGGGATAGAGGCCTGATCTCTAGCAATTGAAGGGGACTTTGTAATGGCTCCGGTCCCCCTGTTGTTGTCCAGTGAGGCATGAGGGCCATACCCATCCCGATGTCTTTTTCCTGTAGAGCAGATACTTTTGACATCAACCCCTATGCAGTCAGGCTTGTCCCTCAGGAAACCCAGAGAGATATTTTAAACTTCCATTTATATTCCCTTGCAGTGCCTAGCCTCGCAGCCTAAGCAAGAATCAGATCACCAGTCAGAGGTGGTTCTGGGTGGCCCCTCTCTTCTTGGTCTAGGGGCAGAAGTCCCCTCTTTTAGGTTGGGTGGAGATGGGTTTTGGAAACATTCTGGATAGAGTAACAACCTCATCTTGAGTTTCGTGGTCCTCCATAGCTAACCTATGATAATGCATCTGAATGGGTTTTGCTACCAAATTATTTATTTATCTGTTGTTTCACAAAGTTAGTCAGCCTATTTAAGGCCCAGGGACCAAAAGAAATAAGCAAAAATAACCCAATTAATGGTCCCAAGATGGGAGGAAGTAGAGTTGACAACTATGGAGAGGTTGAAAGCCAATTCTTGTACCAGCTCTCATCTTTCTCTTTCTCTCTGTCTTTTCTCAGGGCCTTCTCTGACCTTTTTCATGTTCTCTTTAAACATCCCTGTCTTGTCTATGTAAAGGCAACATTCTTCTTTAGGGGCTGTACACAGTTAAAAGCTGTACACAGTCTCTTCTAGAGAAAGTTCTTATTCCCTACACTGCCTGTGGAATAGAGAAAACTTCTACCCACTCAAATTTTATTGACCATGGGATCCCTAAATGAGATTAGTTTGTAGATGTGAAGGAAATGGGGCTGGGTGAATAGTTTTAGAATTAGAAAATAATTGATCCTGGGGACATTTCTCTTTCTTCATTACTATTTACTAAAATTTAGTTGGCATGAAAGTTTGTGAAATTCATTATAGCATTTCTCTTTATATGTAACATTGTGCGTTGATTATAAGTACCAACACTGCCACCCTCTCCTGTACTTACTCCAGACCTTTTACTAAAATATAAAGTGTGGTTTCACAATAATTAACTGAGAATTATGTTTGCTCTTGCTGTTTGATGCAAATATTTATTTTCAAATAAAATCATTATATAATGGTCAAACACATGGGAACTGACTTAAATGGATTTGAATAATATATAATTGAATTATATTGTAATGCATTTCATATTTTAGTTAACACTGAGCTCATATGTCAGCATTTTAAAAAGACTTTATTTTCCATTTTTACCATTGTTAATACATTAATTCTACTTCTGTAAAATGACCATATACATGAAACATGTAACTCATTTGAAAAGTTCTCATGTGGTGACCCTAAGGATTTAGAGCAAAATCCTCTGAGACGATCCTTAGTTAATTCCTAAAACGGGATTTAGAAGAAAAGAAACATTTAAGTAAAGGTCTTAGTCAGGGCTTCTATTACCAGCATCATGACCAAGAAGCAAGTTGGGGAGGAAAGGGTTTATTCAGCTTACACTTCCACATTGCTGTTCATTATCAATAGAAGTCAGGACTGAAACTCAAGCAGGTCAGGAAGCAGGAGCTGATGCAGAGGCCATGGAGGGATGTTACTTTACTGGCTTGCTCAGCTTGCTTTCTTATAGAACCCAATACTACCAGCCCAGAGATGGCACCATCCACAATGGGCCCTCCCACACTTGATCACTAATTGAGAAAATGCCTTACAGCTGGATCTCATGAAGGTATTTTCTCAACTGAAGCTTCTTTCTCTGTGATAACTCCAGCTTGTGTGAAGTTGACACAAAACCAGCCAGTACAGTAACTGAGTCTATTTGTGTGGCAGCATAGCAGGTCTCATGAGAATCCCAAGGTTTTAAAGATACTGTAAAGGCTGAAATGAAATTTCTAACTAATCACTTTAGAGTACTGTCCACTTTTCACAAGATGTGTGACTATGGGTCAATTATTTCCAGACTGATTCTTCACCCTTGTAAAGATAACTGGGCCTACAAGCTTATGCTATACAGAGGATGGTTTTGTGTGTTGGAAGGAGCATAGGAAATTGGAAGCACAGCCCAATATACTTTTGCAGATTCTGGAAAGGAGGATGTGCAGCCACATTGTAGGATGATGGCAGTCAATATCTAGATGTCAAAGGAACAGCGAGCAAATGCTTTAGGAGCTCAGAAGTACAAGATCAATTCCATCCGAAGTGATCAAAGCAGTCTTAAGCTGGGCTCTTCTTCTATCTAAAGTGGGAAAATGGTAATTGCTGCTATTTTATTTCATGTATGAACGGAAGCCTCTTAAATGCGAACTCTTCTAAAAAGCCCGAGGACACATCCATGGGTTGTTTTCTAGTGCCGAAAGATGACTCTAATTTTCTTGTCTGTTTGTGCACCTTAGGGGTGCGGCGGGAAAGGATTATTTTTTATTTCTTGATATATCCAGGAAGCAAATCCATAGCACTTACAAGTCTAATTTTCATAAAGCTTCCTCTCTTAAAATACAAAGTCCATTTTTTTTAGCTAGCTTTTGCTGCAATTTCATATTATTATATAAATTGAAGAATGTCAGTACAGAGCCAGACTAACAGCTGATGACTCCTCTGTGAGCCGCGTGTCTGAGAATACCATTTACAAATGCATTTGTTTTTAAAAATGTCAGGGCAGGGAGGCGGGTGTGTGTGTGGGGAGCACCCTAATAGAAGCAGAGGAAGGGAGAGAGGATAGGAGGCTTGCGGGGCGGGGGGGGGGGGCAGACCAGGGAAGGGGATAACATTTGAAATGTAAATAAATAAAGTATCCAATAAAAAAAAACAAGGGATTTTGATAATTATGAGCTAAGATGATGTTTTGTTAACTTCTTGAAATACGAGTTTATTTTAAATATATTAATATAATTCAAAAATAAAAATTTACTAGATAGAAGATAATTTTTGTTTTGTTTTTGGCTGTATAGCATCTGGCTTTACTGGACTGAGATACTGAGTCACTCTAAGCAGTTTGCGGCTAACTCATCCCATGTGTATAAATAGCACCACAACCAAGTTGGAGGCATCTAGTATTTTTTAATTAATAGCCCGTGCTGTTTTATGACTTTTCTCTCACTTTGCATATCATACTCCCCCACACTCCTATCAGCCTATAAATGTGCAGATTTACTTTAGATGCTTAGACTTAAAAAAAATAGCACTGTGTGGGTTTCTTTTAAAGTTCTAAACTTCTAAAAATTCAAAATCACCACTCCAGCAATAAAATAGATGTGTAATTTTATACACTCATTATAATGTAGTGCTTTAAAATTTCAGAGGCTTTTTTAAAAAATTGAACTGTCCCCCTTTGATAATTCTAGCTAAGATAATTTTTAATCTTGTTAGTATAATTTTTCCCCAATTTGATGACATTTAAATTAGCTCATTATTTTCTCTACCTGGAACATGAGGCAAAATTTTGTTGATAAATCAATCGAGGTTGAGAAGTAATAAACCTTGTCCAAAGATAATTAAATGATAGCAAATTTAAAATGTGTTATAATTTCATATATGATGTATAATTATACAATATATAAGTAGCACTTTCATGTAAAAAATAAGTAGAGGGGCTGGACAGCTGGCTCAGCACTCTTCAGCATTTTGTTTGTTCTTCTAGAAGACCCAAGTTTGATTTCCAGAGCCCACATCACCGGCTTGTGCCACGTTACCCTGGCATCCGAGGTTACTGGAGATGCATATAATACACAGATAGAAATGCAGGCAAAGCATGTATTTACATGAAATATAATTTTCCTTTAATTTGCAAAAAAGAAAAAAGAAAAAACTAGTTTTGATTTTACTATAATAAGATGTTTTACTATAATGCGTAAAGGATTTGTTTTTAAGTTGGAAGGGTTCAATTTCTCTATTTTTTTTCTTTCTTCATGGCTTGGTCTATTTCTCAGCTTTGGGAAGCTATCTATGCTAAATTCCTAAAAGTCTATTAAGGTCCTGTTGAATCTACTTTGCTTGCCAATGACTCTGTACGGGAGGGGCCTGATGGCTCAGGGACATTTCCCTGCAGACAGAGGAAGCAGCCATGGCCCTCACCTCAGGTCCTCTGTTTTGTCTGACCAGTTTGCTGGTTGGATCTCAGGCTGTGTTCAGCTAGATCAGGATGATTAGAACAGGATCAGGAGACCACAATACTTAGCTCCCCATCCCACTTTCCCTCCACTAGGTCCACTCCCACATCCTGACTTCTGAGTGATCTATGGAAGTATCTCTACTTAATTCTCACTAATGCCAAGCCAGTGCCCAGTGTCACCATGGTGCTGCAAGATACAGTGGTAATTGTGGACAAGCTTGTTATTTGATGCTCATATTTCCATTGGGGAAAATGTTGGAAGTTCAAAGATAAAAGCATTAAAAATATGTTAACACAATTAACTCAAAGAAAAAATGTTGAAAAGAACTTAGGAAGATATGAAGAAAATATCTCTATGGTACAAAAAAAAAGCAGAGAAGATTATAATATAAATCTATACAAATTATCTCAAATTTTGAAAAAGAAACAGACTGAGAACACTTTTTTAAAATGATAAAGGCAAAGATACATTATTTTACTATTGTTCTGGACAAGTATTCTTTTAAAACATACCCAATTTTCATAATGGAATCAAAAATTCATATAAAAATAGATCTTTGAAGATATATTCATCATTAAGTGGGTAAAATGTATTGTGCTGTATTGTATTGTTGTGTTGACTTGTAAATACCCTGATTCTACTATGACTACAAAGTTTCACAACAATTCTTAAAACAATGTATATTCATAGTTTCCCGGTTCTGGATGTGAGAAATACTCAAAAAGTCTTACAGGGCTAAAATCCAGATGTCAGGTAGTCTAAGCCCTCTGGAGGCTCCTGGGAGGAATCCGCTGCTCGTTCTAATCTGGACAGGCTTCAGCCTTGTCCTGTGACCCTTGCTCTTCTCTCTTATGAAGTCCTCTGTGACTTCTGGCACATCTGGAGTACCATGCTAACTTCTCTCCTATTTCAAAATTCTGATCTTAATAAAACAAACTTCAAAGTAGCATTTTTCCAGAAGATTCCCAAGATCCAGGGACTGTAATGTGTTATTTGGGAGCTATTATCCAGTTTAGTGAATCCACCATTTGGTTTAGCATACTACAGTGTTATTCTTGAACATAAAAAATAGAGATAAACTAGAGAGAACATAAAATAAAGTGCCAACTCTCCTTCATGTATCTCTCGTGTGTATATTTCAAACACATAACCAGATTTCATCCACATGGGGAAAGGATATAACAATATATATTATCATTAAAATCTGATTACAAAGAGAAGTACATCAAAGCAAAATCACACAAGACAAATATTGTGAGGATAGTGGGGATTCATTTTCTTTAAAGCATAAAACATTGAATAAATATGTACAAAACAATAAACAAACTTTTAAGAATGAAGCTCAGAATTATAATATAGATAGAGATAGAGATAGCTATCTGTACGCAATTTTCCCATGATAGATATGTATCACATCAATACATCATGAAGATGATAGCACTGATCATGATGTCTCTGCAAAGCACACACCAGAAGAAGCATCTGCACATCTTGGTGCTTTGCAGTGATGTACATTGGTTCCATAGCAATGAGAAAGAAGGATCAGCTGTAAACAAAATTCTGTTCTGATGTGTTTGTCCCAGTCTATTCTGCTTATTAACACTTCATTGTGTTATTGACTATGTTTTCTTAAACTTTTCTCATAACTACTTTAAGTCTTTCCTAGAACTGCTAAAAGAAGAAGAGTGAATACAGAGAGATCAAAAGGCATACACAAATAAATAAAGAAGGAGGCAGGCTCAGAGGATGAGGAATAGAAATGAGAGATGGAGTGATAAAGGACAGAATGTCAGGCTAGAAAAGGCGATGAGTACTTGTGAGATAAGAGCTGGAACCAAAGGGGAGATCTCAGGAAAACACCAACTCATATGAAATATGCCTTACATATTTAGATATTTCCTAAAAGAAATGGAAAGGCTGATAAAGTTGTCTACTTGCTGGTGCAACTGATGTAGCATGAAATACATCGTTACATACTTGCTACATTGATGAAAACAAAATTTAAATAGTATATAAAATTTATTCAAATATTGTTTTAATATACACATAAACATATGTACAACATATGCCAGCAAGCACACATGCCCACAGCCAAATAAATACATATTGATATTAGCAGTATGATCAGTAGATGAATGGAAATTAACAATAGTCAATATAATTTTTTAAAAAAATAAGCCATCATTTCTTCTAATTAAACTATAATTTACATGTAATGAAAAGCTATAATTTATGTTTAATATACCTATATATACTATCACTTTAAATATATCAAAAGTCTTAATAAATTCTCAGTGTAAAACATTTTATAATTATTCAATGTGGTTTTGAATGGCATATGTAAAATAACATTCAAAGGCAGTAAGATTATTTGTGACATTGTTTCACTCTTTCTGGTTTTGAACTGGATTCTAATTTTGAACACATTCCATTAAACTAGAGTGAATGTTAAGAGAAACTCCCAGCAACAATATTAATTGTGTAATTCTTACTTGGCATTTTATTTAATATTGAAGCTTACCTTCAAGTATCTTTACACAATTGTAGAAGTCCTCTGAGCTTCAGCTGCTTATCTTAAAAGATGGAAGCATTGTACATATTGTACATTGGTGAGATCTGAGAAGACAATTTATATGGTCACTAGTAACTTTTTTTCCCAAAAACTGATTGATTCCTAATTAGGAGCAAATATATGAACTAAAATATTTTTTCAACTGTGTATGTATAAACTTAAGCCAATAATGCTCACGTATTTGTAAATAAGAGCTTCATTTTCGCTAATACTACTATATAAGTTTCATCAAAATTGTCACAAAGTACTTAAGAAACTATGGTATTCAGTAAAAGTAGTTAATCAGAAGGTTTTGTATTACAACTACTTGCAAGAACATGATAATCTGTCAGAATACAGTTCTAGAATGGAGACACGTGAGGTGAACTGAGTGCTAGTGAAAACAAAACAAGTATTATGACCTCATTTTCTTGAAAACCATATAATTGTTCTTGAAATGTGTTTTCATGCTCCCCCCAGGTGTAGCAGATAGGAGTGAGTTTACTTCTACTGTTGTTATTCATGTGTTTATGTCTTTGTCACATACAGTTTGTCCTTGGGATTGGACACTTTAATCATGTGATCTTAACTCTCAGAGTATATACATTGCCTTAGTCTCTGAATAAAGTTGGCTATTGCATGAGATTTAGTGTACCTCATTTTTAGGCTCTCCTCTCCCAGGTTCACATCACCAACTAGAACAGCAGCAGTAATCTATTCAACAATCATTTTGAAGGTCAAAGCTAAGACTTTGAAGTTTTAAGTATGGCGGTACACCAGAAATCCAATTCTACAGAAAGCTCTCTAGAATACATAATTTTCACTCAGAACGCACCATGTGAGTCTTTAAGTTGCTCTGACAGTCACTACTCCAGAAGATATTCCTCTGTGTGTTCACTCCAAGCTGATTTTTCTTAAGCAGAAATAAATAAGGAGTTGTCCTTTTATATCCTAAATCATTTTCCTTGATGGGTACAAATATTTATGGTATATTTTCTGCTCTGTATTCTAGTACAATTAGTATGCTGCTATCCAAGTATGCTAGTTGTAAATGTTACATAATCTGTGCCATTAAATAATAAACTCACTAAGTATATTCCAAATTATTGCAGCTTTATCTACTAAAGCTTCATTTTTCAGTGAAACCCCATAAAATGATGATTTTTGTGAAAACAGAAAATGCAGTATTAGGGGTGTAGTAACCTGTAAATTGTTTCTCACATGCTAAGCTTCAATTCATTAACTGTTTATAATGGGTGCCAAGGTATATGAATACAGCTATTTTCAAAAGCAGTATGCTAATGTTCAACACGGTTCAGAAAGTTCAAATTACGTGAAGCAATTTTTCTCAATGAAAATAAAATTAACAGGCAGGACCTTGTGGGATGATGCACCTGCAGTTCCAGCTGCTGAGAGCTGTGGTGTGATCACTTGAGAACACACGTCCAAACCAGTGAGTAAAATAAGCAAGAATCTAACACAATAGAAAGTTTCATGGTGTCAAATTGATTTTCATATGTAACTATTCTGAGAGTATAGTATTAGAAATTTGCACATTCAACATTAAAAAAATCAATAAACATCAACACAATCAAATATTTAGTAATCATTACAGGCTAGCTAAAGAGTGATTAAAGTTAGCAAATATATTGAAAAATAAGTAGAATTGCTTCCAGTTTGATAAATAAAGCTATGTAATATTTGCATGTTTACATTCAAAATGTTGTGCGCAAATGAAGAAGTGTTAGAGATGAGTACAGTTTTAATTCCCTAAAGTCTATTTTACTTATGAATTCATTATGTTCATGCATGTGTACATCTTTGAACATATGTAATTCGGTGTGTATGGAGGGGTGCATGTGAGTGTATATTCATGTGTATGCACACAAAGACAGAGCCCAGAAGACAACCTTGGGTGTCATGAACAGGATGACTATCCACTTCCTCTAAGAATTTCCTATAAGTCCAGAGATCACCAACTAGGCCGACTGGTTAGTAGCTTCAATGCTTTCTCTGCATTCCCAGCAGTGGAGATAAAACTTACACCTCTCTTAAAACAACATGGTTCTGGGAATCGAATTCAGGTCCTTGTGCTTGCAAGCAAGTGCTTTGTCAGCTGAGCCATGCCCCAACTGATATTAAAGTGATAAATTTATGTTAATTAAGGAACTTTTTACTGTTTTCTTTATAGAAGTATAACATGAGACTTGAAAAATCAAGTAATGTGTCATTAATTGATGACTGGAATACTAGAGGAGAAAACTGGTACACATATTTTACTTTGTAGTCATTCTATAATATTGTGACCACAACTGAAAATTTATGTTTTGTAACCATTATATGGTTGGCCTTAAGAGCAAATTGTAATACCGTATAATATTCACTGTACTGGACACTATATTAAGTTGAAAATTAACCATAGATTAATTCATGTTTACATGAAAAGCATATTCACAATTGTAGGGTGTTGATCATCTTCCAACTTTTATGGTTTGCTTTGAATTCACAATTTATTCATAAATGACCATCTAATACATTATAAACTATAATGTAAAAAAAGTAGTACAGTTTCCCATAGGGATCAATTTAATAGTAAATGTGTCTCAGTTTAAATAATGAATAATTCCCAAGTGCCATTTCTTCTTTTCTACGTTATCTATTACTACCTTTATTTATAATAGAAAATTTAACGATTTGTGTAATTACATGTCATTTTTGTCAACATATATTAGTCAAACCTTAATTTTCTTCTAACAAACAGAGTTTTAAACATATCCTCTAGTTCTTTATTTCCTCTGGGCCAAAACTGTCAGTCTCATGAATTTTTTAAAGAAGACTTTTCCTGATGATGCAAAGACAACCTTCTAGAAGTTAAATATTAAAACGAGTTTTTCTAAGAAGTTTAAAATATTGCAGTGAGTCAGTTTTTAAACCTTGTTTCACCAATTATTAACACATTTAAATAGATATCAGAGAATAAAGTGGGGAAATATCGAAATTCCCTGAGGACCCTTTGGATTTGTATTTTTATTTACCTTCATTGATCTCACACCCCCATTTTCTCATGGAGGCTGTGGTGTCCTACTTCTCAGTATTAGCAAGAGAATTATTAACTCACACTGCACTTCCAAATGCACAACTATCTCTGATCAGAAGACCATGCCTGGGCCATCGAAGTAATTAATACAAGCAGGATAATAACTTCTCACGGTCCTTCCTTCTGACTTCCTAAATTAAACGGTCGCCTTTTAGAGCCACTTTAAATGGCTCTTCTGGGAAATTACATCATAAAATCAGCACTCAGTATTTTGGGGTTGTATTTCTCTTACTCAGATCTCTCAAGAAGAAAGGAACACTTCCACACCATCTTGTAATCATGTAGTTTGTTTCCTAAGGTAAGGAATAGGTCATAAGAAAAACAGGAGACAAGTACACTGGATTTCCTGTTAATCCCAAAACGAAATCTAGTTTGAAGAAAAACGTCTTTCTTTACAGAGCCACAATGAGCTCTGCCTTTCATCTTGGAATATTTGAGTGTTTTCTATAAAACTTAATGGTTTTTCTAAGCATTTGAATCTCTTATTTAGCTTCAGTGGAATGTACTGTAAGCCTATTTCTGTAGTTTGTCATTGATAATTGCTATACTCTTCACAAAAGAATTCATTTTCTTTGGAAGTGATATATATTAGATGATGGAACATAATTTCTACTAATCAATTATTCTTTCTTTTCCTTACAGCACCTTCTCTGATTGGTATGATGAGGAAGGACTGGGCATCCCAGAACAGCCTTGCCCTATCATGGCAAGCACCTGCATTTTCCAATGGAGCCATTCTGGACTATGAGATCAAGTACTATGAGAAAGTAGGTTTCATTTGGCACTTCCTAAAAACAGTATTTATATGCATATATGTATATGTGCTTATATTATATATTGTTATAATAGTTCAGGTTAATAATCTGCTTTTCTTTGGCCTAACTTTATAATCATTCTGTCTTTGACTCCTCTCTAACATCTCATTGAGCTCATAATTTCTTCATTAGTTTATCTTGTTTTATGCCACATTAGGGTAGAAGGTACCAGATGCTCGTGTTTTTCAGGGTCTACTCTAAGGAGATTTATAATATAGCAATAATTGATAATGTCTTCAACTTATAGTTTCATTGTTCTAAATTTGTGTAAAATGTTGTTGAGAAGGAACAGCAAGACTGAATTCCTGTAACATAAGTGAGTGGGCAGCACGGATCTTTTGCCAATGAGTTTAGCATCATAGTCCACCATAGTTTGGAAAGGATGATTTAAGCACAACACAAATTGATTTAATGTGGTCTTTATATTCAAGTCAGCTGTTTCATTTTATAAAAGCTAGTGAGACCAACTTCACTTAAAAATAAATTTTGTTACTTTGAATTATTCTCAATTATTTTTATTGGTTATTTTATTTATTTGCATTTCAAATGTTATCCTTTTTCCCCAGTTTTGTCTCCTCAAATTCCCTATCCCATCCTCCCTCACCCTGCTTCTGCGAGGATGCGGTCTCACCCACCCCCACTCTCGCCTCACCACCCCAGCATTCCTTACACTGAAACAGTGAGTGTTCCAGAGGACCAAGGGCTTCCTGTCCCATTGATGCTGTGATATTCCCTCCCCTCATTATTTACCATTATGACATTTTTTGGCATAGCTATTACATGCTCATTTCTCATATGTTAACAGTACTAGTGTTACAAGAAGACAGAACCATTTTTTTAAAGAAAAGAACCATTTTTTTAAAGAAAACTTATTTATTCATTTTTATATGTTAAATATTTAGTCTGAATGTATGTAAATACATAACATATGTGCCTATTGCCTGTGGATGTCAGAAGAGGTCATTGATTCCTTGAAACTGGAGTTATGGATGTTTGTGAGTCACCATGTAGATGATAGGATTTGAACCCTGGTCTCTACCTGCAAGAATAAGAAGTGTTCTAAACCACTGAGTGATCTCCACAGCCTCAAAATTATTATTTTAATTAAGGTAAAATTTGCATATAATCCTGCAGTTTATTATACAAAAAAATATGACTTATACTTCTAGAATTTTCAGAACAAAGAGATATTTAAACTCTCCCTCCCAAAGTTTGCAGTTGTATTGACTGAAATAGCTGACCATAGGTTTGCAGGCAAAAAGGAATATAGATGTGTCAACTGGCAAGTGTGTCCAGAAGCTACAGGATGTATGAAACTAAAAGACTACCCCAATGTTTGGAACTTAATCTCTTTATTCATAATAGGAATGGAAAAAGTAGACATACATAATTCCAGAATAGATTACAGAAAAAATGAGTGGATCCAAAGAAGAGATGCTGGCTTGTGTCAATGTCCCTCAGGACTCTATATGTTCACCATTCAGTCTCATCTTCTCTGATAATCATTTTTGCTTCCTTGGTTAAAGATGTTCAGTGAAAGAATTGGAGATCTAGCCTTTGGAAGATAAAGTATTTCCCTATATCCTGCTGTTCCACCAAGAATGTCCAATGGTTCCAAAGGAGTACGTAGTGAGCTGTAATTTTCTAAGTCTGAGTGGACAAATCATAAACCCATTTAAATCTTCTCTAAAGAAAACCAGAATAGGCATAGAAATGGTACCCATTTTACAGCTGAGAAACACAGTTTGGATCAAGGGAAAGACAGTTCGTATTCATTGGCTAGCCTTGCAAATGTTACAGCCTGCAGCATGTGGGCAAAGAAAATGTGTGTGTGTGTGTGTGTGTGTGTGTGTGTGTGTGTGTGTGCGTGTGTGTGTGTCCCAATAGTTGAAACAGATCTTCATGTCCTCATAATACTTATTTATCCGAAAAAGCAACATGCACACATATATACAACAAACCTTCCAAAATCAAAACATTTCTGTTTTGGAGAAGAATTCTCTGTTATATTTCACACAGAGAAAAATCACTGGCTCTTTTTATGGTCATTTGCACTTTACCGTTTGAGTTTGGATATAACATTCAATATTTCCAAATAAACATAAGGCATAATCAGCAAAAAGTGAAGTACTTTCATCTAATTTAAAATCTGAAAACCATTGATTCTAAATTATAGTAAATAACATGACCTCTATATTGACTTTTACTGTGCCTTATTAAGTTTTACTTTGAACTTGGAAAAATTATTTTAAAAGTATTTGTTTTACAGAATATGCTAATAACCCGGAGATAATGGATTAAATATGTAGCTGGATCTTTCTAAGTCATGTTCTGATTATGTCTCTTATTATGCTTCTGGCAAAGAAAAAAAAGTCAATACAACTCTTTTATTTAAAAGTCATATTTTCCAAAATGGAAATGAATGCACCAACTTTCTTGTGGTTGTAAAGATTAATTATAAACAGACCTAAAGGTAAAAACACCAAATCAGCATTTAAAACAAAAACAATTACATAAGCCTTAGGAAAATATTCTTAGCCTTTAGTACAATGAAGAATAGTAACAGCAGCATGGGAGAATGGCATGGACATGCAAAAGCCTTTTCTTTTCATAAATACAAATATGTGGTCAAAGAATCGAAAATGTTAAAATATCACAATCTTTCAATAAAACACAAAATGATTGACTTTGTTATAGTTTCTCTATTACAACATGTACACCTTATATTCTTACCAACTCCTTACACGTCCATATGTGTTTTGTATAATTTTATACATGAACAGAACACACACATACACGACTTCCTTTCACAATATAATAGAAGCATTTTGATGATATCTATCATTTAAGTTCAATATAATATTACTTGCTATTCCTATATGCTTAGACATTCTTATAGTTGGATCATTAGAATATTTCTATTATTTTAATATTATAAACAGTGCTGTGATAACCACACTGATAATGGTTACTTTTTTATTATGTTATGACTTATTTTAGATGAACTAGGTTAAATGGAAATAGTTACTCTGTTATTCTTCGCTTATACTATCATGTACTCTTCAGAGCATATATATAGTGTTTCTCTCTATACATACATACTTACATATATACATACATATGCACATATGTACATACATACAAACATATATGCAAACATACATACATATACACATATCTGTTTACTAATTGCATTTAGTGCTACTCATATGTACATATGTTTAAGGACGACCTTTAGGAAATGGATAACTTATTATGTGGCTCATCTTTGGATATGTCTGCATAAGTTTCATCCCAATCTTAGAATCACTGACTTTATAATTTAAAAATCAAATTAATTTATCAAAAAAAATAACTTCAAATGCTAAATTATCTTTTATTATCTCATTCCGTAATACAGATTTTCATCTTGAGAAAACACTTTTATAAATATTAACTGGGAAAGCTTACAGTAGTAAAGCTATTAAAATTATATTTTTCATTAGTTATAGCTTAAATACTATTTAGTTTTTAAAAAAAACCGTATGATATCCCATCTTAGAATACAACTATTCCCTGATAGTGTCCAGTTTTTGTAGAAATATGCATGTAAATGAGATAATTCAGAAGAACATATAACCAAGTCTGTTTCAGTTGCTGGTTATTGGTAAAATGACCCAGAAATTTGGACAGGTTGTTCAGAGGGATCAAAAGAAAGAGGATTGTAGTAAATGTACATAGGTATAACTAGACATATGACTAGACAAATGCATGGGCAATGAATAGTATTTTGAATTTGTTTTTGGTAACTATATGAGCAAAATATGCACATGAAACAAAGCTTGTGTACAAATGACTACGTGAAAATGATTTCTAGGAGAACTGAGACTGAGGGCAGGAGAACTGAGGAGGAAGATGTCCATCAAACTCATGGGAAGGCAGACGATCTCTGGAGTCTGAATGACTTCTCAGAGAGCATTCTCTGCAGACTTCTGTGGGCTTCTTAGGTAGTTTCAGTTAGAGTTTAGAAGAAGCATATGGATTACTGTAAAAACAATTAGAAACACCTCTGGTGTTGTCTCCTGTGGCTATAGTTATGCAAGCTTTGATTCATAATGAAAGCTGCAGATTTAAGCCATTAAAGCAAAGGGAATGGGAAAAATCAGAAGTAGAGATTATTCAGGTGATCTGTTAGAACACAGACTATTGAAGAGGCACAAAAATGCTCAAAGAACTTTTTGAAACACATCCATGGCTCTTTGTTAACATTCAGGTTATCTTTATGTTTTAGTACCAATGTTGATACATATTTCTACCATTTTCTCAGGGATTGGGCTGTTCTGTAAAATTCTGGTTGTTTACAAAGTATTCTTTGGTAGATCAAGAAATTTAATTTGCTTATAATGCAAATTATCCACAAATACCTGAACTCAAGAAACAGGCAGCTGTTATCAGCATCTTTTCTCACAGTATGTGGCTTATTAGAAGAAAGCATTGGCCTCTGGGTGCAAAGATTGATGGAATCTCAAATTTTAACTTTTATTTCATAAATAACCTATATAGCAATATAGCAATATATTGTTATATTGGGGGTGTCAAAACTACAGACTCATATATTTGTTATGCAAGAAACGTATTGTGTAACTACACCTCCAGCTCCACATCTTGATTTTTGTCTTTCTGTTTCCTATTATTGTTGACTTATGAAATATGAATTGGTAAAAGTAATTCCTTATAGTTGAAATATTTTTAAATTCTGAAATAAAAAAAATTGAGACATGGCTATTTCTGACTTCTCTCTCTAGGTACACAGAAAGTTGATAGATAAGTTAGATACATTAGATAGATAGATGGATGGATAGATAGATAGATGATAGATGATAGGTAGATAGGTAGATAGGTAGATAGGTAGATGATAGATGATAGATAGATAGATAGATAGATAGATAGATAGATAGATAGATAGATGATAGCTAGATGATAGCTAGATGATAGATGATAGATGATAGATAGATAGATAGATAGATGATAGATAGATAGATAGATAGATAGATAGATAGATAGACAGATAGTAGGTAGGTAGGTAGATAGATGATAGATAGATAGATAGATAGATAGATAGATAGATAGATAGATGACAGATGGATGGATAGATAGATAGATAGATGATTACATGCATAACATAAATTGTAAATATAGATATCGATATCTTTTTCTCTGTGCACATGTTTTTGTGCATGCACACATGTGTATGAAAATTTACATACTGAGAGTAAAATATAGAAACTAAAAGTATCACTTTGTTGATTATAACTAGTGAATTAATTATTCCCCAAGTTTTATTTTTATTTTTTATCATCAAAATTATTTCATTTTTATTTAAGTCAAGTGAACATTTCACTAATATTAAAGGAAAATCATGAAGATTCTCAAAGTTCATTTTTTTTCATTTTGGTTTTGATTTCTCTTCCATCCAGAGTTAGAGTCTATGGTGAGTGCCAACTGATATTACCTTGATACTATAGGCTACCATCATTTCAGTCTTCACCTGAAAATGATGCAGCATCAAAATTTCAAGTCACAACAGATGACATTCTCTATTCTATACCAAAACATTCTTTTATGAGAGCATTTTATGCTACTGGAACACATAACTGAGGCCAAGTAATTTATATAGGCTAAATACTCATTTCTATAAATAAGAAAATTTGAGATCTAGTTCTTGGAATTTACAAAAACAAAAATCCTGGGTATCTAAGGGATCCACCATCTCCTGAAGATGCTTGATGTCTCTTGTTTGACAGGCTTCCTTTCTACATATTTATGTCCTAATACTGAGACAGAAGAATGCACTGGTGTCTTCTACCTGCGTTGGGGGTCATTTCCCATTGTCCCAAGGTGTAACCTCTGCCACCATTCTCTCCATGTCCCAGTAGACGGCCACCTGCTTGGTTACACCCTTAGTTTCATCTGCTGAAGGGCTTTTCATTCTTTACTATGTGATCAGGCTGAAAATTCTTCAAGTCCTTAAATTCAGTTTCCCTTTTGATTGTAAATTCTACTTTTATATCATTTCTTTTTATGAATTTAAAATATGTAGCTAAAAGAAGCTACAAAGCAGCCTAAAGTTTTATAGCTCATATATTTCTTGCACCAAATATTCACCTTCATCTGTTCTTAAATTCTACTTTCTACATGCCATGGGCATGAACATAACTCAGTCAAGTTCTTCTCTACTTTATGAAAAAAATGGCCTTTCTTCCGTTTCCAACACATTCTTCCTCTTTTCTCTTCTGTTATTGTATCAGAATGGGCTTTCTGTCTACAGTCCTATGGCATTTCAGAACACAACCACCTCATCAATCCCTTGGAACCTTCAGACCTTCCCTACCTTTTGCTTTTGTGTATCCACTCAATCTCCTTTAATGTTCTATTTACAACAATCTATGTCTTTTTCTTAACTGACTGTCAACATTTGTTCCTCCTCTAGCTGTCGTAAAATTATTTCGCCTGTATTTTTTCCATGTTTGACATATTCTTCATCATTTCTTTTTTATATAACTATATCAAAATTCCAATGGCCTAGCCAATACTTCTAAGATGGTACCTGAAAGCTGCAGCTCGCAGAGGGAGGATATGCCATGACAAAAATGGAAGGAAAAATGGAAAGGGGTGGTGTTGAACATTACCCTTTTTTCATAGCATTAAAGCTTTAAGAAGCATGTTATGTGAAGTCTCTACCCACATCAGCAGTAGATCCCACTCTGCTGACCACAAGGAAGTAACTTTCCCTTACGGAGCCTCCACTCCTTCTATAATGCAAACACTGAAACCATAGCATTCTTCTTTTGTCTTTCCTTCTAACTTTACCTGCTTTGCTCACATTAGCTGTCACATACAAACATCCATCTATCACCCCACAAACACCTAGATCACCTTTTCCCATGTACCCTACTCTCTTTTCCTTGCATTTCTGCCCAAGATACTTTCCTTACATGTGTGTTCTTGCTTCTCTCAGCACATTTGGGCTGCTATAATCCAATATCACAGACTGTATGAGCTATAAACAACTGGAATATAGTTTGTAAATGTTTGGAGACTGAAATCCAGAATTTGCAGACTTAGTGTATGATGGGGCATATTCTCTGCTTCATAGGTAGCCATCCTATCCCATGTCTTCACATCATAGAGGACAAAGAAACTCTCTGAGATTATTTTAATAAGAACACAAGTATCATTATGAGGCCTCTACCTGCATGACCTAATAATTTCCCTCAGACATGGTATCTTATTACCAGCTGTTTGAGGTTATTATTTCACCAAATGAATGATCAGAGAATGCTTTAAAATCAGGATCTATCAAAAATAGCCTTAGAGTTATCTATGTTTGTCTGACTCTCCTACATCATTTCTGAGGTTTTAGATAATTTTCTTTAGATCCCTCAGCTTCAATCAGTGATAGGCTGATAGAGCTTATTGTTTTCAGTCATATTATGACTAAATTTGAAAAATTGTATTTTTGTTTATAACTCATTTATTGGAAACTGAGAAACATTCACTCACTGTAAAATAGTTAACAGAGATGAGAGAGAGAGAGAGAGAGAGAGAGAGAGAGAGAGAGAGAGAGAGAGTTTCAATAGATGTATGTTCTTTTTTGTTTTTGTTTTTGTTTTTGTTTTTGTTTTTATTTTCGTTTTTTGAGACAGGGTTTCTCTGTGCAGCCCTGGCTGTCCTGGAACTCACTCTGTAGACCAGGCTGGCCTCCAACTCAGAAATCCACCTGCCTCTGCCTCCCAAGTGCTGGGATTAAAGGCATGCGCCACCACCGCCCAGCTTAGATGTATGTTCATAAGAAAAACTCACAGATAAATGTTCATAAGCTTAGAGAAGGTCCTGTTGATAATGAAACTGAAAGTATAAGAGGAAAGAGATTTCTTTTTTATTTTTGTATCCCCACCACAGAGTCAGGCAGTTCCCTAAGAGTTAATAGACAATAAATGCTGATCAGTTACATACCAGATATTTTGAAGTATTTGGGTGTATGTTAAAACTAAACTTCTTACCAACCACTTAAAGTAAGTATCATGATGTCTATCATTTAACAAGTGAAGAACCATGTCACAAGGAGACTGAGTAGCATCAACATATCCTGCAGGTGGCTGGAATGGCTGGCCAGGATCTCCTGCATCACACCAGATCCTCAGAACAACCAGGCTTTTGCTGATGCTGATTGTGTAGCTTCCCTGAGGCCAAAGGCTGATTACTCTCTGTTGCCCTTTTGCATCCATAAAAATGGCAGCAATAAAAGATGCCTATGTCACCAGGGTGTTATACAGTTCCACTAATTGCCAACTGGTAGCTCATCTTGCCAACATGAATCCCCTACGACAGTTCATTATTCTTACATTCAGTATTTAAAAACACTGACTGGGAAATCATTTTCATAAAGTGCTCTTGTTAATTTTGACCAGTCAGCAGGTTTTTGACTCTGTTTAGGAAAGCTCACTGTGAGAAAGGAAACATTTCTCATACCCAGATGAAAAATAACCATCTGCAAATGTATTATAAGAAAGTACCTGTTCTCTCATCCAAACAGAGAAACAGCTTTTCAGGAGCATTAATTAAAAATATATAACTTCATGATCCTGAGAACAGTATTATGGAGAGGTGAAAAGATTTGCAGAAACTCTCATTCATTATTGGAGCTGTTTTCGTACCTGTCAGGAGTGACTTGACATCGCCTTGAAGGCAGGGCCTTGGGTCTGTTATGAAAGCCACATACAGCCCAGTGTCACACTCTACACAGTGCCTGTTTCTTCCTCTCTGCTTATTTTATTTTTCTCTGGGTAGATTTTTGCACACATGATCATTGAATAAATAGTCATTTGTTGCTCTAAAGATATATATAACAAATGAATGTATATCATAACTTTAATAAAGTTAAATGAAATAATTTTCTACTAATAATCAACATTACAAATCTTTTTTAAATGATGCATATTTACCACTTTATGGATTTTCCTCCATTTTTTTTCACTCTGATAAAATTTTGCCTATTTCTAGGAAGGTTGCTGTACCTCCATCTATTACTTAGGTAAAAGGCACAGTCCTTTTTTTTATATCATCCTTCCCTTCCAGCTGCCTAACTCGATCATTTCTTTGTGAACATTAATGTAATCTTCCATTTAAACCTAAGTGTGGTCTTGTATGAAGATTTAAAAATATCAGCAACATATATAGATGAAATAGTAACCCCACTCAGGTGGGGTTCTCGTTGAAATGCAGTTTATGATTCTTATGGTTGGGCAGGTAAATGTGTGGTGATAAGATGAGATTTTGCATTTTTATATTGTATGTGGATGCCAGCAATCCTGGTCTGTGCATGATTCTTGAACTTATATATCTCTAGAGAATCTGTGTCTCTACTAATACATTGTATTAAGTATAGATAAAGGGGAAATTGTCATAAATCTTTGAAAAAAACACATTAACTTATATTGCTGTAGTGAGTGGTTGGGACCTTTAGACATTACAAAATTAGTGTAATATCAGAACTAAAGCAAAGTATGATAAATGGTTTACCAAATCAGTTTCAAATAAAACTATAAATAAAATTATAATTGTTGAGCTGGTAAACAAAGGCTTTATGTTCTTTTTTTCCTCATATCTTATGTGTTGCAAGGTCCACTGCAGAGAAACTGGATATGAGCATTTGGTACTAATTAAAATAACATTACCTGAAAGAAAATAAACATCAAGGGAATTCCCTGATATAAACACTCATTACAGCAATTCTATATCTAATGTTGTATTGAAAACATTACACTCTCCATGGAGCCCTATCTGGCTTAGTGGTCCAGGGAGTTCCTGCTGTGCCTAGAGAAGAGATTCTCATGGTGAAATGACAGCGGCTGATGCTAGAACTGTAGCCTCAGCAGCATCTATACAATGTGAACATAGCAGGACAGACACTGAAAAGACATGTATACTATTTCATTACGGCTAGAGACTACATGCACAAAATGATACAAATTTTGTGCAGTTATTATAGGTTTTAAAATCAAAAGTCAAAATGTTATCCCATCAATGGTTTGAGGAGCAAATTATTTAAAAGAAAACTTATACCATATAATTTAGTATATTAAAGACTTGGTACATACAAAACAGGAAAAAAGCAAAACTAATTAAAGTACTCCAAATAAATTTCATTACAATTTTAAGAATATGTTTTAGGAGGAATTGTGTTTCCTTCCTAGTGCCAGTGTAGGACTATGGCTTCTACAATAAAAGATAGGAATTCAGAGACACTTCTCATATACCATGAATGCTTATTTTAATGTAGCATAGATCTAAAAAAGACTAATATCTATAGACTAAATTAAAAATTGTAAACATAATGAGCATCAAATTATATTTTCTGCTTTCCTAGAAAAATGAAGTGATATATTGTGTAGTATATTTGGTAAGGCACAGAACACTGGATAGGTCAGTGTCACCAGATACCACACTAGTCCCATATTCCTGCATACAACTATATAGGATATATATTAACCACACTTCATCTAACTTGCTATATCCTGTACACTTCAAACAGTACATTTTAAATCAATGACACATGCTAACATAATAAGGAGTTCCTTTCATGTCCCAAGACACACACTTTGTAAATTGCCTCCTCATCACTTCCATGAATTTTCTGTTTATTTTCGTTTTTTGAAAGTCTATTTTTAAACCTTAAATTACATTCTTGCATGGCTTTATTATTTATATCATCTACTGCTTTGCTATACAAAGGGACAGGGAACAAGAATAAGGATAAAGTAAGATGACCAATTATGTCAATGAAAACAAAAAAATATTTAAAAGTGAGGTTAAAGAGAACTACATTAAAAATAAGGATGAAAGAGTAACTCAGTTTCCTCTGCAATTTAGAGTATATATTTTTTCAACAAAGTTCTAGGGAAAAAAGAAAAATATAAGACTATCTAAAATTATTAATTATGGATTTGTAGCTTCACTTCTTCCTTCCTCTTAAAGATTCTTTTTGTGTGAAAGAAAGAAAACAATGCCTTCCCAACTCTGGATTGAAGAGTGGAGCTTTGATGACCTCAGTAGACTTGTCAGTAGCTGCCAGTGACAGCACATCACAGGAAGAATACTAGAAATATTCATACAAAGCACTTATGCTATTATACACCAGAAATCATGGTAGTTTAACAATAATATATAAAAATATATAAAAATAGTGATTTTCTATTACATTCCCATGCTTCCGATCACTTTTTCTAAGGAATAACAAAATTACAAATACAAACTATACAAACTACCTCTAAATTTCTGATCTACTTTAGTAACACATAAACAAATCCTCCCAGGTATTTAAACTTTTTGTTTATTTGTTTGCTGTAACATTGCCATGAATTCAAATGGTTGTTTTCAAGTAATTTATGGAAATATAATGTTGCATTTGGAAGTCAAGTATATAAGGTAGGCATCTTTATATTCTACAATAAGAATAAAGGCTATTATATAATACAGATTATTAGTTTTAGCCTTTTTAATATAAATAAAAAGTGAAACCAACTAAAACGTGTTACCTAATGCTCAAAAGTTTTTAAACTTTTCTTTTATATACATGGTTTTTTTATGTACATGTATTTCAGTGTATCACTCACGTGTCTAGAGTTTATGTAGGCCACCAAAGGGTATTAGATTCCCTGAAACTTGAATTACAGAGGCTTGTGAGTTGCCATGTGGATGCTGAGATGCAAATCCTCAGGAAGTACCAGTACTCCTAGCAGCTGGACAGTCCAGCTGCCAACCTTTATAATTTCTCTCTGGGCTTACTAAGGAGTTGGCTGAGGCACTGTGTAGCTGGAAAGACTGGCTTATGTTTACCGTTAGAAGCAAAGTACCATGAGCAGTTCAGCAATTTACCTGTTCCATGATCTCTCTTTTGCTAATATAATCAATCAATATAATATCAATCAGTATAATCAGTATACTGGTACTCATTATATCTAAACCTATATACTGAACAAAGAAACATTTCTTTCCATTAGTTTAACATCTATGATTTATATTCATATATATGTACATATAATGTGTGCACATATGTATATGTATGCATATATAATGTGTATACCTACAGAGAGAAAGAGAGAGAGAGAGAGAGAGAGAGAGAGAGAGAGAGAGAGAGAGCACCAAACAAAACAAAACCTGTGAAACTTTGAAAAAATTCCTTTAAGAGGTGAGGTAATTTTTCCTAGAGTTGCACTGTTGAACTCTATTTTCTTTACTAATTTCTTGAAGAATTATAGCAGATAAAGTAGACCACAGAGACAGCCATGTACAGTTGCATATTTCCTCTTAACCAATCATAAACTAAGTGGAGTTTCCACTTTGGAAATATTCTTTTTCCAATAAATGCTTTTGTGAACGGTGCATGAGGGGTATGCACATGTGTGCTTCTGTGTCTGAGGCAGGGCTCATGTGTTGGAGGGCATATCTAGGTATGTGAATGTGATGTACATGTATATTTTGTGTGTATGAACTACTGCTTAAGTACATTTATTAATATGTCCATAACTGTAGAAATTTTAAAGGATATATTGTAATGAATATATCCTTGAAGGAACATGTGTACTACTTGCTGTATGTTGTGCTGTTGAATGATTCATAGTTTTTGCCTCTAAAGAGAAACCTAATACTTAGTGTTTATGGCATATATGAAGTGAGGAATTTTGTCATGCTGGAACGAAGAAACTCTTGTTTGCTATAAGGTCAGTACTCATCCCACCTCACCTTTCTTACTCTACATAAATAACAGAGAAAGATTCTAAATATAAAGCAACACTAAAATATTTGCATGTCTCTAATCCGAGAAATGGCATTTTTGTTCTTGAGCGAAGTTGGATAACTAAACTAGAAATTAAAATGTAAGTTGAATTATTACAAAGCCAAAATAATATTAATGTTTCCTGAGGGCAACTTATCTGTATTAACTCAGTTTGGGGTAAGTGAAAATAGCTGCTGGCTAAATGAGTGACAACTATGTAAACCATGATCATGACCGTACCTCAACAACCAACTGGCAGCAGTGGGCTACTGTAGTGAACATGCACTTAGTCACAGAACATGCAACTTGACTCTAGTTTCTTTCCTTTCATTTACTATGTAATGTTCCTTTCATTGATTCACATTGACATTTATGAAATGAAGCACTTGACACATGGGAAGTAAAAACACTATGATTTCATATTACAAATCAGTTGAAAATTTAACTAGATAGTTCAATGACTTATTCTTGCAGACACTACATAAGCCTTTAAACTGTTTTGCTTCAATTTCTGGCATCCAAAACATAAATGGATATTTTACATTATTTTTATATATCTTTTTATTTCGATGAGAATCGAAGACGATTATTCTTTAATCACACATACCTTGCCTGAAATCCTGATTTTAAGGCTTATTTGCCAGGTGACAACAATCTTTGTTTCCCAAGCCTTAAATTCCTCACCTGTTAGGAAAAGACATTATAATAACTGTATAAGTTATTTGTGTAGAGAGAACTAAATTAAAGTTTTAAGCATGAATCTTTTCATTTACTGCCTATTATGTCTGGATATAGTACACATAGTATTCATAATTGTCCAATATTGGTATTAGTATAAAAATCAACACCTGCTTGATTACAGTCCCCCCAGGGACTCTATAAATTTTTATTGCTCACACAGAATGCTGCTTACTCAAGCTACAAGCAGAATCATCAAGATATTTATTGCTTTTGCTAGATGATGTGGAATCAAACTTTATGAATAAAAAAGAATCACTGGTCTATAAACTGTAGAATAGCCAGATGGACATTAAACAACTAATTCATCCTATAACGTGATGTTCTTTTTCTTAAGGGAATTTTAACAAGTCCTTTTAAATATGTGATGGCATTCTAATTTTAAATTAACAATTACATCATTAAAATATGAATTAATAACATTTAAAATATCTAACAGTTGATATTAGATAAGGAAAATTTTCCATAAAATATACATATATCTATATAAATGTTTAACATTGTAAACATAACAATGAAAAATAATTGCATTACTTGCACCTGTAGATTAAAATTCTGATAATAACATGGGTTATATTATGATTCAAGATCTTCATTCTTCCCTTTAAGTATTTGGAGTTTGAGGGGCAGTGAGTGGGGTTATTTATCTTGAACTCATAGACCTACCTGCCTACGCCTCCTGAGTGCTGGGATTAAAGAAATGCACCACCACCTCTTTTAAGATTTTACCATAGAAGAACAGTTTAGGAGATATAATGTTATCTTTGACAAACCTTATTACAATTTTTGCTAAATGGTCCCTTTCTTCCTCTTCATCTGTTTTCTCCAATGGAAGATGTGTGAAGCATGTGGGACAGGCAAAACCTCCCCTCCCCTCTCCATAACTGTGATCTGTCTGGCTCTCCCATTAATTGTCCATGAAAGCACAGACATCTTGGAAATGGTCAGTATTTTAGAATATGATTAAGTATTTCCTTTACAAAAGAGATTTCAGAATCAAGAGCATGAAAACCTTCCCAGGATTATATATAAAAAAATACCACTAACATGTGTATGTGTGCCCATGTATGCCCATATATGCATGCATGTATGTGGAAGATAGACAAAGAATAGCAGAAAATATGTAGTGCAAATATCTTGGATGCAAAGCCCGTGCTCTTCAAACTTTCTACTGAAAATTAATGGTGTGATTTCATAAGCTAAACTTATAAGAAAATATAGTAAACATTAAACTTGTTTCCAAATCTACTGCATTAGTTTCCTAATGTTGCATAATCTATTATCAAAAAACTTGGCTGTTTCAGACAACGTTGTCTATCTCATAGAATATATAAAGATCAGGAATACACAAGTAGCTGAGCTAGATGACTCTGAAGATTCTATAGGCTTCATAAAGGCTCAGAGGCTAGAGATCTTTCTTTAGGCTCACATTAGTGATTATCAGTAGGAATCCTTATTAGTTTACTGTATCGTTCTGACCATATTTGACAGCATGAATTCAAGAGAAAAGGACTACAGTGCCCTTAAACTTGGTCATGGAGTCTAACTGCATTATAATAGGAAAGGTGATTGCATATGAGTGTAAATGCCACAGTTGAGGATCTTGGGGTCCAATCATGGATGCCATTTACTACATCAGGCTTAAGGGAGTAATGTATGGTCCTTCAGTTTGGCTTCCAAATTAAAAAAAAAAAAAGATGCTATGTATTCATGATTTCCTTTAAATTCTAAAGGATTTCAGTGGTAAAAGCATCTTATTTTTCAGAACGTCTGTTAATCCACTTTAACATCACCTATAAGAGAGAACTTTTCAGTTCTAAATTATGAGTCATGCTATTTAAATAACACATATAGGATGATTTCAGTATCTAAAATAATCAAAATAAGCAACTCAAATAAAATTTCAAGCTAACAAATCCATACATGTTACTTTTTATAAAAGTTAAGCAGAAAATTCCTGTACTTTGGGTCACATTTTCAACTCTAAAGATTTATGTTGCCTTTTGAAACCTTAATATATTTTAATGATTAAAGGACACTGAATTCCATGAAACCAAAATACCCTGTTTTTAAACAGGATTCCAGCTGACTCTGTAATGGGATTCTTCTATCTACAATTGTTCACAAATAATAAATATGCATAGAACAATAGTTGATGTTATATAAACAATAAATAAATCACTAAATGTGATTAGCTATGACAAAATATATATTTTCTCAGGATAATTTAAAATAATGCATCTGATATTTTAGGAGGTCATTACCAGTTATAGTATCAAAACCAAATAAGTGCTTTGCTATACCCTTGAATATGAAGACATTGGTAGATCAATGTGTCAAACCATAGTATGGAAATATTAGCCAAAAAAATCAGAGCATGATTCTGTACATGTGTGTCTATGAGAGAGAAGAAGACAGACATGTAGAGATAGAAAATATAGGAGAAGAGAGAGATAGTGAAAAACATTTAGTTATTTAAATCCTTGCTCTTACTCTCCATATGTCTGTCTTTCTGTTTCTGTTTTCCTCTGTCTCTCTGTCTCTCTGTCTCTGTCTCCGTCTTTCTGTGTGTGTGTGTGTGTGTGTGTGTGTGGGTGTGTGTGTTTGAAAAGAAATCATTTACCAAAAAATTCTTACCTATCTCTGTTTTATTTGATATACTTAAATATAATGTAATGCATTTTTAATTAATTTAATTAATTAATTACAATTAACAATTCATCACTTTGCCCTTTCATTTTCTACCTCCAACCTCTCCCAGATACAGATATTCTCCCTTTAGCCATTCCATGTTCCCTGACTCTCAAGTTGTTAGCATTATTTTCTTTATCATTGTTATATACATATATGTGTTTGCATGTATCTTTATGCATGTATGTATATGTATGTATGCATGTATGTATATGTATGTATGCATGTATGTGTATGTATGTATGTATGTATGTATGTATGTATATGAACAACCTGCATTGCAAACTGGCCAGCTTTGAAACCATATACACATTGAATGCATTTTAATAAAAACCACTCAACACAAAAGCCTGTGTTGCTTCAGCAACCAGTTTTCTGAACTCTGTAATATTATTTGCTTCATCTTTTCTCATTGTGAATCAGCACATACCTTTATAAAAGAAATTTCCCTTAGAAAATGCCTTACTTTCATAATTTAGAGAGGTACTTAACATCTTCAAAAGATGCATCAGACCTTCACATTTTGTGGAAAAAAATAATTACAAGGAAATGCTCTGGGAGTTAAACTATTAAAGCGAAACTCTTCCAGCCTTCCCGCATAGTGAGTAGTGTGTAGTAAGTTCTTCATTTCCCAGCTCTGCTCTTAGTATCCTCATTCCTTGGGGGGGAGACTTAAGTATCTTAGATTCTCAAATGAGGTGGAAAAAAACTAAATCTGTATCCTATCTCAAATAAGTAGAGATAATTATGAAGTTTCTTTGGCCAAATATAATTTTTGCGTTGAAGAGTAAAACTAAGTCCTTGGCAACAGCCATTATAATGATGCTCATATAATTACTATTTGAAAAAATAAAAGAAGTTCTACCGAGAAAAATCAATTATAAACCACCAAATGTTCCTTGGTCTTCTCAAAGAAGTTGTCTTCCTAGTGTCTCTCATGAACTCTCCATTAACAGACTGGTTGGCTATGCTCCTAATGGCTACCTTCAATTATTTACAGGGGATTTCTAAGCTTTGGTATTTCATATTAAAATGGCCTAGAGAGCATTTTCTGATTATCTGTCTTGCAGAACTGAAAGGTAACTATGGAGTTGTCTGGTTGGCTCTTCTTAAAAAATAAATAAATAAAAGTAATCAAGTCCTCTGCCATTAATGTCACTTGTCATAGAAACATGGTATGATGATTTTACACCACTGAAATATTACAAGAAAAATAACAAGTTTAAAAGTCATTAGCAGTTCTATGTCTAATAGAAAGTAACCAGTTTGAGCAGCTGCATTTGTCCAGACCTGTTTTTATTTCACCACCCTGGACTTTTCTTAACATTATTCTCTTAATCTCAGTTGGTGAATGTCCAATTATAATCATCCAATATTAATTAGTTCTCAGATGTGAAGTGCTATTTAATCATTCTGTCCTATCCTTTAACACCTACACACTGGCAAAACTGTCAAAAGGGAGCTAGGTTGGAGGTAAATGTGAACTGCAGAAAAACATCACAAAATTGCAAAAGTTATTCCAGAGCAATTCATGTTGAAGACAGGATATGACTTGTGAAGGGAAAGACACTAACCTGAATGAATATAATAGAGTGGCCCATGACTTCTCTATTATGTACATCTTTTTATGGTAAATACAAGATGTTGATAAAATTCATATTCAAAAGGTATTTTTCCTCTTTTAGAAATTTTTATATGGTAAGGAATTTGTCTATGAACCAAATAAAATCTGGGTCTTGTAGAGAATATTTAAGTCATTTGCTTATATCATAAAATGAGTGCTTTGGATCATATCCATATAAACACTGTAATTTCTATCCTTCTGTCCCTTTTTAAGTTAGAGGATCAGACACAAAGTGCCTATGATACATTATCTAAGACCCTTGAGGAAAATTGTTTCAACAGATTGAAATTCAAGAATATACCTGTATTCAGTATTCAGTATTCTTAGAAGTTAGAAGAAGTTATTTTCTCCAGATTTATTCAGTAGTCATTATTTTGAAGCATTAAAGTTTTCCAATTCAAGTTTTGAGTAGAGAAAAATATAATTTTCTAATTCTTGTGTTAGTAATAATACTCACTGTCAAAAATAAGCCTACATTTCTCAACTTCATCTAATAATTGTGAGTTTCTGAAGCATATATTTATCAAAATTGCCATCAATAATGCAGAATCACAAAATACATCTTTTTATTATTAATAATAAACACTATGGTGCATTAATATTTTCTTGAGATAAAGAAAAAAGTAAATAAAACTGTAGGAATGGAAAAGGAAGAAACTAAAAGGCCCTATATGTAACAGATTAGGAGCTGTGCACATCTTTGTTCTCTTTAGCAGACCCTGAATTTATTCCCTCATGCATATTATCCCTTGAAAATTAAAGCTAAGACATTTATGCCATCTAAAATTATATTGGAATTTAAAGTGAAATGAGTTTCTAAAATAAAAGTTGCCTGTGGACAAAACTTTAAATAATTAAAGAGGTGAACATTTTCATTTTTGGATTAGATACCAATCCAAGATGGTAAGGTATTTAATATTAACAACCAAAGCAAAATATTAGAAAGGCATTTGAGATAAAGAAAAGGCAAGTGTGAAAACTCAAGGCCAGGAGGAAGCTGACAAGTTCAAGGATGAGAGAGGGTATAGCAGTTTAATAATAAAGGGAAGAATTGCTGGGGCTGACATATGAGAGAAAGAAACCCTCCTATTACTTAAATACATAATGCATACATGTAAATATATAGTAATATTTCAATATGGATTCATTTTAAGATGGCTATTGATTTTAAGTATTATAAAATAAGCCTAAGATATAATTGATTCATTAAACATTCCTTGACTTTTGTGATTCTAAAGCATCTTTGTGTTTTCATTACTAACGTTTGATTTTTCATTTCACTGATACAAAGATAACTGTAAATTAACTTTACCTGGTCTATCACTCTATCATTAAGTTGCTTTATTCTCTTGTTACTTGCTCTACAGTTTTGAGTCCTTAAATCAACATATGGTTTTATAAATCTTTCCTTTAAAACTATAATCATCCAATCATACATTTCATTCATAAATTTTATTTTTCAAAATTATGTAGTTTAGAATTAATCAAAAAATTATACCATTTCAAATGATAAAAGTCTCTAGGGAATGTATGTTTATATTCAAGTATACACATGGATAGTCTCTGTGCTTCTTTTATTGATGTATCTAAGTTTTAAATTCTTAAGCATATATATATA
>NW_021621192.1:595269-598050 GCF_004785775.1 Grammomys surdaster
ATATATATACCTCATTAGCTTAGTAACTATTTTTCAGGCACAAAAGGAAATTTGGAAATTTGACTTTTCTATGTCCCTTTTTCTCTGGTTCTTTCTCAGCTTTTGATGTTGGATTGTGAATCCTTTGTTTATATTTGCATTCTAATAACTAACAGCTTGCCTGACACATCTAAAATGAAATGGGAGGGATTTATGATTGTATTAATTTCTTTTCATTCAAAATTTCTTTTCATTTTTGTTATTGATGGACAAAAAGTTACACCTACTATTGTTAGTGCAAGATAGGTTTTTTTGTTTGTAGAGTGACTGTAAGATACCTATTTTGAAAAGCTCATCATATGAAAGATTACTAAGTGTGGATATGGTTACTCTTGAAGAAAATTTTAGTCTCACAAAAATAAGAGTGTAATTTCATTTTTATTTTCTAAAAAATGACTCACTGACATAAAGACATATGCATGCACACACCTTCTTTAAAGGAAACTACAGCTGTCAGTCTGATAGACTAGGATGTCTTAAAGAAGATTCCTTTTTGCTATGAGAGCACTCTTGATGGGATAAGAGAATAGTTGGGGCCATAGACAAGGAATGGCTGAAGCGAGCACCACATCCTCTCAACTGAAAACAAATTCTCTCTGAAGGAAAGCTGTCAAAATTAGGAACTCAAATACACTACAGATCTGGCCATAGCATCGTTTTAAAAAAGATGAAAATATGAAGGGAAAATAATTGAATCAGCATAAGTAATTTGCAGCAAATTTATGTTGAATTATCATACACAGAACCACTATGTGTGCAGTGTTTAAGAGGATAAATGCATCATACGGGTGGGGGAAAAGGCAATAATAGGATGATTTGGCAAAATGGAACTTGCGACATTGAATGGTCTTTTGTGTATATACACACATATGCATGTTTACATGTATTCAGTATATATTGTAATAAAATGATATTGGAATGTGCTGATTAAAAGGAGAAAGTATAAATAATGTGAACTTGGATATGCATCAAAAACTCAAGCCAAGAGTTCAGTACCAAGAGTCATGTAAACCAACACAGAAGATATAAATAAAAAGTTGTGAAACACAGGACAATACAATTGTACATTAAGGCAACATATTTCATCTAAGAGTGAAGAGATAGAAAGAATAGACACCCTATAACAACTATATGAATAATGGCTGCAAAATATAAGCAAGCAATCCATACATGTGACATCCAAAATGAGCTCATGCATGTAATGTTTATATTAGATTTTCAGAGTATAAAAGAAATAGAGAAAGAATGATAGTTTTTAAATTAGTGAAACAATATGAAGAAAGCATTGACCAAAAAATGGCAGACTTACAACAGATTTCTTAGCAAAAATGGAAAACAGGCAACTGAAAAATATCACCTTCAAACTTTCTGATAGAAAACATTTGTCAACACAGCAAGATCTATGCTACAATATTGTTTTTAGAACAGGGGTAGAATCAAGATGTTTAAAGATAAACTATAAGAGAGAACCTGTCACCAAAGACCTATCATAAAATCCCAGGCTTCAGTAAGAGGAAAATAACTTCAAATATATAATATAATAAGAAGAAAGCCAAGCACAGTGGCACATGCTTTTAATACCAGCATTTGGGAGGCAGAGAACAGAGATCTCTGAGTTCAAGACTTCAGAGTGAGTTTCAAGACAGCCAGGAGTACAAAAACAAAAATTGTCTCAAAAACAGAAAAAAAAAAAAGAGTGGTGGAAAAGGGAGTAAGAGAAAGCAAATAAGGAAAATTGTGGGGGATTACATAAATCTAAAAATGTACTTTTGTAATATAGCTATTTAAAAGATCTTAAATACTCCATTAAAATAGCATTCACCATACTACATTGTGAAAGGGTATCACCACAGGTTCACAGGAAAACCTTTGGTTCTAGCTACTGGTCTTAGGATGTGCTGTGGATCTAGAATTGGTGGGAACTAGTGGGAGGTTCTTAGGACAATGAACATGTGTCCTCCAAGAACATTCTAGGACCTTGATCAGTACTCTAGATTTCTAATTCATGGTTTGATCTACAAACATTCATGCTTGCATGCTAAGTATGCTGTGCCTGAGTGGTGAGGCCATTTAATCTTTCATTTGAACCTTCAGATATGTGAATTAAAATAGCCCCCATTAACATCATAAATATATAGCTAACAAACCTTCTAAGAAGAAATGACAACAGAAATTAAAGTTCTTGTATCTTTATAGTAATGAAAATATTATAAAGCAAAATTTGTGGTATAGTATTACAAGTTTACAAGTTGGATTTTTATAGCATAGCTAATCTTAGGAGACAATGATGCTAAAACAGAGATGAACTAAGTTTCAAAGGGAAGAAAAGAAGAGAAATAATTTTAAAAAATAAGCTATATGAAAACAGAAGGATGGTGATTACAGCTTGAACAGTTTTTCTGGAGTTAATGATGAAGTCTTAATCTTGAATGTCACATGTAGAAGTGGGGGCTTTAAGAGATGATTAGATACTGAGGGCTCTGACTGTAGCAGAGATGGATGCTGTACCCCCAGAAGTGGTTGCCGCTAGAGAAGTTTCCTCTTAAAGAATAGATTGGGCATTCTTCCCACCCCATAATCTCCTGTCCTGTACATGTTGTTCTGCTTTCTGCTTTCCACAAGAGGAATGGCAAAGAGAAACTCACCAGATGCCAGAAGACCTTGACCTGGGACTTCACAATGTTCAGAATATGAAGTGTGTGTGTGTGTGTGTGTGTGTGTGTGTGTGTGTGTGTGTGTGTG
>NW_021621192.1:598060-615820 GCF_004785775.1 Grammomys surdaster
TGTGTGTGTGTGTGTGTGTGTGTGTGTGTGTGTGTGTGTGTGTGTGTACATATATAATTAAAATATAAAGCATTATTAAAAGAGAATGTAAAAGAACAAAATATATTTTTTAACTGTGTAAGAGTCTTTTTAATTTTAACTGTTGGCTGTAATTCCTAAGCAAATCAACTCCTAATCAGACAGTTGTTTCCTACACCTGTATCTTGTAGGCTATTCCCAGTTTTCTTTAACAATGTCAGGGCTTTAGGGTTCACATTTAGGTCATTTATCCACTTAAAGTTGGTTTTTCTTCAGTGTGATGGGTACAAATCTAATTTCATTCTTCTCCAGGTTGAAATCCAGTTTTCCCAGTACTATTTATTGAAGATGCCTATTTTTCAGTGTATATTTTAATCATGTTTATTAAATGTCAAATGGCCAGCTGTAGTTGTGTGCACATATGTCTGGGTTTTCTATCTTGTTCCCTTCATCTACATGTCCATTTCTGTGTTAGTTGCATTATTATCATTTTAGCTTTATAATATACCTTGTAATTAGGTGTGGCCTTCAGCGTTGTTTGTTTTGTGTGGGGTAGATTTGTTTGTTTCTTTTGGTTGAGGGCTGCTTTGGCTATCTGGGGTCTTTTATGGTTTTGTTTGAATTTTGGAGAGTATTCTTCTATTTCTGTAAAGACTGTTGTTGAATTTTTTTATTTTATTTTATAGAGTTTTGAATTTGTAAATTGACTTTAGTAAGATGGTTATCTGCACAAGATGAATTCTACCAATCTATGTGTATGTGAGGTTGTTCCATCTTTTAATGCCTTTCTCAACCATTTCAGAGATTTAAATTGAAGATGTATATAAAATCTCAACAATACAGTCCTCTAAGCAATACCTGAATAATCACAACACCAGTTGACATCCCAATGTTGGTGGAAGAATCTCACAGGGCCTCACCCCTAGAAGAAGAACTACGCCACTTAATTGTAGTTAAAAGAAATAATCATTCTTCTTCATGGATGACCCATTTGATGTGTTATTTTTTATCAGCTTTAACTACATATGGATATGAACAATGCTAACTAGTCTTCAAGAGGGTGTGTGTGTGTGTGTGTGTGTGTGTGTGTGTCTAATGATTATTAAAATAAAAGTTATTCATTTAAGAAGGCATATAGGGAACACTATAGCAGTTGGAGGGGGAAGAAGAAGGGATGGAAAAGGAAAGTCTCAAAGGTTTAAAAAGTAAAAAATTTGCTGAAAAATTGTTAAAACTAATTTATGTGTTGGGGGCCTCAAATCAGCTGGTGTATGCTGCCTTTTTGGTGATCCAGTGTTTAAGAAATCTTGGGGGTCCAGATTAATTGAGACTGCTGGTCCTCCCAAGGAGTCCTCCTCCTCATCTTCTTCTAGCTTTTCCCTAATTCAACCACAGGGGTCAGCAGCTTCTGTCCATTGGTTGGGTGCAAATATCTGCATCCGACTCTTTCAGCTGCTTGTTGGGTCTTCTTTAGAGCAGTCATGATAGGTCCCTTTTTGAGAGCACTCTGAGGCCCCCAACACATATACAGCAGAGGACTTCTGAGTCTGTGTTCAGCTCGAGATGATGCACCTAACCCTCAATAGACTGGAGGCCTCAGGGAGTTTAAAGGTCAGGTGGGATGGGGAGATGGGGGAATGTGGAGATGGGGGAATGAGTGGTGGGGGTGGGGACAGCCTCGTGGAGACAGGAGGTGGGTTGGAGGTATGGGATGTGGAACAGTTGGATGGTAGACGGGCAAAGGGGAATAAAATCTGGAGTGTAAAAAAAGTAAATAAATAAATAATTTTTTAAATAAATAATTTATGTAATTTTAGGGAACTGGTTAATTACTAAGCAACAGGCTGTGTATTTAGCATGTTCAGTACTCAGCACTGGAAAAAGAAAACACAGTATAAACCTTAACAGAGATGAATAAAAGGAAAAACTAAAAATGAGTAAAGAATGTAATGAAGAGATAGCAAATATTTAGTAATTGAAAATATGAGTTTGTCAATATGAACTGTATACATATATTCTTAATTAAAATTTACTGGAATTTGGAAATAGGTCAGCAAATAAAGGTATGATGATGACATGAGTTCAAGCCTCAGAACCGAGGTAATGCTAATTGAAAGAATCCCATCAACAAAGGTGGACTTTGACCTCCAGACACAGGCCCACACATATCACACACACACACACACACACACACACACACACACACACAGGTACGCACACACATATGCACACACACAAAAATAATACTAAGTAAAATTTAAAAATTTTTGAAGCACAAATCTTGAAAAATTTGTGATTTACTTATGTGACAGATTTTTTTTCTACTATATAAGTTGACTCAATAGATAAGCCTGTTTGAAATTAAAGATTTCCAGTTTAGAAAGTTTCCAAAGTCAATTTCAAAACTCCAAAGAACACAGTCATTCTAAACATCTCTCAAACACTTCCAAAGAACAGAGAAATGGGGAATTTTCTGAAATACCATCTATAGAGCAAGAATAACTTACCAGCTGATAAAAGACGGGAGGAGAAATAATTATCTGCAACTCTCACTCAGCTCCACAAACACACACACCAAATCCTAAAGAAAATGTTAGCCAACTCACCAAGCACACACAGGAAAGGGACTGATTTCAAAATAAATGAAAATTGTCAGCAGAATATAGTTCATGATCTAACTTAACCATGCTAGTGAAATAATGACCAAGGTAAAATGTAAATAATGTATATTACTGAAATTAAAAAAATATTAGAGATCCCAAACAATGATAAGCCTTAGAAATATGACCCAGGTCCGGAAGGCTGCAAATACTAGAACATTATCTCTCGAAAGCTTGAACACATACAAAATAAATGATGTATTATTTGTGAGTCCATGCAGATGTGGTAACACGTGTTTACTTAAGCAAGGACAATATAAATACAAAATTCAATGGAGTAAAATCTCTATGAAAGGGAAGGCATAGAGTGGATGCAGAAATAATGGAGGTGGTGGCATCACTAGCTAGAATAGTGTGAATATTCATCACTCAGTTTTCACAAGTTATAGTTAACATATCTTAAACTAACATCCCCCAAAGTGTACTGCAGAGTGAATCGTGGTAGTAGATACTGCCACTCACCACAGGGTTATGCAATCAAATCCATTTAGACAAAACAATGCAATATGTAGCTTTCCACTTTGAATTCTGAAAAACCATGTGATCACCTTGAAGTAAGTGCTTAGGAAAAAGCCTACAGTAATTTGCCTACTTAACTTTATTTGATCTTGTGTTTTCCAAGCCTACATGACTTAGGTGGCAGATGTGAGATGCTCTCTATTCAAGAAATAACTTTCTGGAAAGGGGGACCCCAGGTACTGCAGTTTTAGGATTCACAACTATTGTTCACCTCAGTGGTTGACTCCATGAGCCAACAAGAGCCAGAGCTAGACTTTTCTATGGAAATACAGACTCCTCTATGATGTCCTTTCTGGAACCTCCAAATTCTGGGCAAAACCTTTTATCAGAGGTTTTTCTCCCAGCCCAGCATCATTACCTCTCCTTTTATAGGTATCAGAAGTGTTCTGTACAACAATATCAACCAACCAGAGCCCCCTAGAGCTCCCAGGGACTAAACTACCAACCATAGAGTACACATGGAGGGACACATGGCTGCAGCTGTATGTGTAGCAGAGGATGGTCTTGTTGGGCATCAATGGGAGGTTAGGCCCTTGGTCCTGTAAAGTCTTGATGCCCCAGTGTAGGGGAAGGTTAGGTTGCTGAGGCAAGAGTAGGTAGGTGGGTGGGGGAACACCTTCATAGAAGCAAGGGGAGGGACATGAGACAGGAGGATTCCGTGGGGGGGGGGGGGGAACGAGGAAAGGGCATAACATTTGAAACGGAAATAAAGAAAATATCTAATTAAAAATAATGTTCTCAAGGACTACCTGTATTCACCAGTGTGAGGGTTAACCAGGGAGAAACATCCTCTCAGAGGAAAACAGGATGGGGATGGAGGAAGAATTGTGTGACAGGGAACCAGAAGTAGGAGTCAGTGATCCCGGTGTAAAATGAATAAACAAATAAATTAATGGGAAAAAAGAAGTGAACTGGAGTCTGCAAGCTACTTGTCTACACTCTGTCTGTACTCCCTTGGCTTGCTCAGATGTCTCCCTCCACAAAGTCAGTACTTTCAACATCATTTTTTATCCCATGCCTCCCAAACTCCCAACATACATGACTATAAAATAATTTTAAGCAGTTTGATACAGAGAATTGGCAAAAACTGCTCATATAACTCAGTATATGCTATTTTAACATTAGTTTATTGTTAATTAGTAAAGAAATTATAAAAACATAAATATATATTTGGCTCATTTTATCAACAGAAACATATCATTTATAGTTATATATGTCTCTAATTTTCCAATGACTTTTTTATTTTATTTTCATAATGAATACTAGGAAGAAATAATCTTTGATACCACAGTCAATAACTCTGTATATCTTTTACTAAATAACTTTGGTATTCAAATACATTCCTTTAATTTAATGAGGCACAGATTTAAAGCAATTGAACTATTGAATAAAAACATAAAAAGCATATTGAGTTCTGATTTTATTAATTTTAAAATATTATATATACATATATTATATTATAACTAATATATAATATATGTAACATTAGTTATACAATTATAATATATAATATTAGTTATATAATATATACAACTAAAATGCTAAATGCAATATTCTTGCCTACACTAGTAAAGTGGTTATGTTGATTGGTTTGGCATTACTGTAGTACAACTCTTGAGACGCGTTAAATTACAAAGAAAAAGTTACTTAAAGTTCTATCCAAATGGAAACAGCCTCCAAGCTTTTCTGTAAGAGACGTGTCAGAGAAACTGCTTAAATCAATATTAAAGAATTGATACACAAAGGGAGGGAGAATGAGACACAAAGAAACAGAGAGAGAGAGAGACAGAGAGAGAGAGAGAGAGAGACAGAGAGACAGAGAGACAGAGAGAGAGAGGCAGAGAGAGAGAGACAGAGAGACAGAGAGACAAACAGAGAGTGAGGCGTGAGGCCTGTGTATTCACACAGCCCATTTTAATGGCAGATTTCAATGGTCTTAAAACCTCTCAATTAATGATGAACCACTTGAAGGACCATAACATATTCTACTGCTACCAAAATATTTCAATAAAAGGGATCTAATCCTTTCTAAAATCTCTGCATGGATGATTCTATTAACCATAGCCTTAGATTTATCTCACTATATATAAAAAATATTCTATCTCTTACAAATAAGCCATAATGAGAAACACTTTATACATCCTCACTCCTTAAATTCAGAAGAAATTTAAATAAGTGAATGAAAACTGGAGAGGTGGCTCCAATTGCTGTAAACTCATGAAAACTGAGGTCGATCCTCAGAACCCACATGGAAAAATAGCCAGCCAGTTGGGGTGTGAGCATTTATACTTCCAGTATTCAGGAGATGGGGACTGAAAGATTGTTAGACCTTGATTGTTGGCCTGCCTAGCCAATCAATGAACTCTAGTCCAAGAACAGACCCTATTCTCAAAATTTAAGTTGGAAAGTGGCTGTTTAAGGAGAGTTAGGGTTTCTATTACTGTAAAGAGACAACATGACCACAGTAACTCATATAAAGGAAAACATTTAATTGAGGCAGGCTTACAGTTCAGAGATTTGATCCATTATCATCGTGATAGGAAGCACGGTGACATAGAGGGCGGACATGATGCTGGAGTTCTACATCTTGGTCTGTGGGCAGCAGGAGGAGACTATGTGCCACACCGGGTGAAACTTGAGCATATATGACCTTAAAGTTCACCTCTATAGTGACACATTTACTGAAACAAGGTCACACCTACTTCAACAAGGCAATACTTCCTATTAGAATCACACCCAATGAGCCTAACACTGAAACACATGAGTCTATGGGTAACACCTATTCAAACGACAACACTGGCTGAGTAAAACAGTAAGTGCCAACCTCTAGCCAACACATGCATACACACACACATACACACACATACACACACATACACACACATACACACACATACACACACACACACACACACACACACACACTTTTTAACTTATTGAATGTAACAACTATGGAAGAGAATTATCCCAGTAAACTTTTAAACCATTCTTTCATTTTTAATAACATGTCTAGAAGTGATTTAAAGAACATAGATATTGTCATCAAAGTGAACAACCAGTATATCATATAATGTAGACTATCCTGAACATTCATTCAGCTGTTGGTAGAAGCAGACTTACTGAACTCATAGTTAGAAAACACAAGTGTTAGTTAACATCAGCCCTAAATTGTAGGATTTTCAATAAATAATTAAATAAAAGTAACAATTTGTTTCTGAGTTCCTATTACTAGAACATATTTCTAGTTTAAATTTTATCTAGAACAGTTACATAATTCTTTTGTATGAGCATATTCATATTAAGAAAACAAAATTCATTATTTTAAAGAAATAAAGTTTAAATGAACCTCCATTCATAAAGCACCTATGTCTAATACTTTTTAAAAATCTAGTTGTCTTAATGGTTTCAAAAGTGTCCTTCCTTAGTACTCCTGCAAAGGAGTCTGAGTTAACAGCCTATTATTATGTACTCCTTACTGAGCTGTTAATAGCTTTACAGCCTTGCAAAGGATACACCTGCTGCTCATAAAAACATTTATGTTGCTAAAGAATTTGGCTGCATTTTAATATCATGTATTTGCAGTGACCTTGTAGAATGCACGCTGATCGAAATTTTATGGGAAAGAAAAACTAAAATAAGACAGCTATCCATTTATATGAACATATCAGAGCAAAATTAGAAAATCACTTGGTTATTGTAAAGGTCCTAATACTTTAAAAGTTATTTTTTAATCAATAGTGTTAACCAACTTGGTAGTTCCCTTACATTATTTGAGTTCATTTAGATTCTTATTCTTTAATTTTTGTTGTCCTCATTTACCTATCTCAAAAATTAATTTTCCTATAGATTTACTTTGGTGAGAAAGTGAGGACTTAAATTCTATCAGAAATTCCAATGTTTCCTTGAGGAAAAAAATGAGTTGCAATTAATTTGGATCTTTCTTACTTAACTCATAGTAACTCAAAGGTATGTAATCAGAAAAATATAAGATTTTAGCAAAATAAGCATTCTGCTATTTTCCATGGTTGGGTGCTGTCTAAATTTGTTTTGGCTAAGTTTCAACTGGAAAAGACAAGAGTTCCCAGAACCTGTACTTGATCCTTTTCACACAAGGACATTTAAATATAGCAGTCAAAGCAATCACATGTCCCTTAATTCTTATAATTTTGTGGATGAATAGAGCAGGTGAATGAATTAGATAGTTCTGTCCTCTCTAACTTATCTATGCCTAAATATTTAGAACTATGACAATTCCTGTTGCACACACCTGGATAATTTTCTATTTAGTGACCTATATAGGATTGTAGTTTTTGTTTTAGTATAGTCAATATATTTTAGCATAATTTCATATTTTATAGACCATCAAGAAGCCATAGTGGTAGGAAGCGCTTATAATATTAGAGATCTAGTGGTAAGACAGGCGGATTATGAGTTTGAGGCCAGCTTCTGTGCCAAAGAAAACTGTCTAAAATAAAATAATAAATTTTAAACAACCATTCTTACCTTCTAATTATTTATTAATCAAGCCAGTTTTCCCTAGTCCTGATCAGTGTGGCAGATAGAGGTAGCTGTCAGGCATGGAGTTTTGGCTCCTGAAATATAGAATATCCAAAGGTTATCCATTATATTAATGAAAGCAACATTTATAATCATCAAGTGTTCATGCCCACAGGTAAAGGTTATTGACCTGAAACCTTAAATTGTCTTTTAAAAATATTCTACCACTTCAAGCTATCTCTTAACATTGAAATTATATCTACATATAGATACTATGTCCCAAATTAATCATCCAAAGCATCAGACACCTGGGCACTTGGCTAACCTATCCTAAATTTCTGGACAGGGTGTAGAAAGATTCAAGTGTCTGTGGTTCTTAGAGAACAATTTACTAAGTGATGAATGCAGTCTCATCCACTTACTCAAAATATAGTCCACTATTAAAATTTGTCTTATCCTATGCAACAAATCTTTCCATTATTGGCATGGACATCTCTGTGATTCTATTAATATGATCAACGATAATCTGTCTTGCATTTGAACATGGTCCCATTTAGAATCATTTCATATGCATTAACATTTGAGGTAGTCAAGAATTTACACTCATTCCTTATTAGGATACATATTTACTCAATCATAAGGAGGCATGTTTAAATCACAGAAAGGGAGCTTGTTTCATGAAATTCCATTACACTACTTCATTTATAAAGGCCACTACAGTTGTGAGCAAACATAGAAGGTCCTGTTGAAAACGGTCACTAAATTAGTATTCTAAATTTAAGACACTGGAAAGCACATCATCTCATCATCTTTGGCTTGGAGATCTTCCTACATTCCAATGAAGAAAAAAATGAAGCAGAATAATGAAGAATTTGATTTTGTCCTGTTCAATCTGGTTTGTTTTCAAGAATGAGCATGGACAACCTAAAAGAGCAATTGTATAGAAGATATAACAGTTAACAATTTTATTTCTACTCATAAGTCCATTGGCTTCTGTGGCTTAAAAACAAAACAAAATGGTGTGCAGTATCTTCAGCTAGATGTCTTTATTGATAGCTGCAAATTATATGGAATAGTAATGGAATATACTTAAACTTTTATAGAGCCAAGTATTTCAAGATCAGCGGTCCATATATCATGATTCAGGGTCTAAACTACTTCTACACAGGAAACATATTCAATTGTTTTCTTGCATTTATGCAATAACAATATTATTGCATAATAATAAAGGGCAATATGAAATCAAGTGTATTTCATACATAAGGTTTCTTAGTGACATCTAGCTTTTTATATTATGTGATGTAAGAAACTACATAGGATAATAAATGATAATGAATAATCTGGAGTTGAGGTGACATTAATGTCCCAGTTCAACCAGCAAGAATTCCCAAGTTAGCTTGACAGCTCATGTGAGCACTCCATATCTCAGTCCTGTCTTCTATATAACCTCCTTTATATAGTAGGTGTGAGGATTTTCTATTGGGAGTGTTCCTTGTGTTCAGCACAGATAGCAGTATAAAAGTGTTAAAGTGGAAAGTTGTGCTCTATTTGTATTTTCAATTGATTTATTTTGACTAACCTAGTTTGTTGTTTCAGACCCAAACATCATCAACTTACAAATAATTACTATTATTAAACATATTAAGTACTTTTTTGTGGATGGGGAGATCTTCAAGACAGGGTTTCTGTATGTAGTTCTGGCTTTCCTAAAACTTGCTTTGTAGATCAGTCTGGCCTAGAACGTAGACCTCCACCTGCCTCTGTCTCACAAGAACAGGGAACCAAGGCTTGCACCACAATCAGTGCAGCTGATTGACCTTTTCTATTATTAAGACAAAATATCATGAACAAATGTAGTGATTAAAAAATCTATAGGATCACTGAGCCATGCCATATTAGAGTTGTAGAGTATGAAACACTGACACACATATATCCTAGTTCTCTACTAGTGTACAGTAAACCCAATGGTGAGGTAGTGACATGGGAAGGGTACTCTCTACTCTCAAAACTGGGACTTCAGCCTGGATGCTGGAAAATAGGATGGGAGTACGGCAAGATGGTTCAGAAGGTAAAGGCATCTGACATCAAGAATGGGAAAGCCAAACCTCAGTTCAATCTCTGGAACCCACATTGTGGAAGATGAGAACAGAACACTACACACACAGAAACACACACACACTTCCACCTGTATGTCTACACACCATAGACACATGCAAAAGTAAATAATGCTAAAGATTCCTCATTTTTGCATCTCCATATGGATTTCTGCTTCCTTTTTAGTGTTAGGAAGTATGTCACATAACAATGCATTTGCTTTAGAAGATTCAATGGCCCGAATAAACATATCATACTGTCATTCATTGGAGACTCTTCTTTGAAGTATTTCTCATATTCCACTACTACTATCTCACATTCTGGTACAAGTTTGCCCATCCTACTTTACTTTAACTTTTCTAGAAATAGTGACCTAGACATTCTTACACCCAGTCCAGTGCTGCTGTTTATTTAATTTTCAGACTTGCATTTTATTATCCAGTACTAGTTATTTCTATCCTGTCAGTATTAGTATCACAAACAGACCTCTTCTATTTTTAGGTATACTATTTCCTCTAGCTTGGCATTTTTAAAAAAAATGTACATTCCATTGTTTGGTAGAATTAAAGAAAAGACCACTCCATTTTGCCACATTGATACATTGATTTGACTTTAGAAATGTTCCTTTTGACATTTGCTTTGACACTTATACTTGAGAAAATGGAGATATGCATGTTAATGTTTCTAAAGATGCTTAGTGCATTTTTCTCTATTTGACACTTATTGCTAACATATGCTAATTTTTATTTATAAGTTCCTTTTATCAGGCTTTTATGTAGCTATTTTACAATCTGACCTCAACTACTACTGTCTGTAGGAATTCCTAAACTTTTAACATATTTAGTTAAAATTTAGTGCAATCCTCAAATATTCTTATAGCAGTTTTCTTTTGAAATTTCTACTTTCACATGAATCATTTCATTTATCCTCAGTAGTCTAATATATTTGAATTATTTAAATATTTTATTCTCTGATGTTTCTATTCCTGCTTTGGAATCAGCACATTTATTCTTATCACCTATATTTTCATTATGAAATGCTAGTAAATAATTGAGATATTTAAGAATGAATGTTCTCAGCCCTCTACAAAGAATGGAGACATGCCTCCAATCTTCAACCCAACACAAAGAACTATATGTAACTCAAGAAAGTTAGGAGAGGGAGGGCTCATCTTCCCAGGGAAGAGCACACCAACTGGTTGCCTAGTCCCAAAGAGTCATCCCTGAAAACATACATACAAGTAACATTATGCAAATGGATAGGTTGTATTTAGGAATATATCTGTATACACACACAAACACACACACACATATATACATATATATATGCATATAATAATATATACATATATACATATATACATATATTATATATACATATATAATACATATATACATATATACATATATAATAATATATATATGCATATAATAATTATTAGTAAAATGAAAGAGGCCATGGATTTGATGGAGAACAGTAAGGGTAACATAGGAGGATTTGGAGCAAGGATAGGAAAAAAAACAATAAGTTTAAACTTATTTTTTATCCATAATGTTCTTTTAATATTGTAGTAAAGAATTTTGCAGTGAAGTAACATTTTTGTGAACAAGTATATGTGCAGATTTAAACAGTTCATTTTATTTAGATGTCATCATAAACATGTGGAATACAGGACAGAAGACGAATCAATATCCCGTCAATGTGAAAGTTAGGTAACACCAAAATTAGTGGAAAAGTTTAAGTTGAATAAATATTAAGTTCACATGGAAAGATCTGGGGCTCCAGCTGCATTTGTAGGGGAAGATGGCCTTATCTGCCATCAATGGGAGGGGAGGCCCTTGGTCCTGTGGTGTCTTGATGCCCCAGCATAGGAGAATGGTAGGATGGTGAGGTAGGAGTGGGTGGGTGGGTGGGAGACCACTCTCAAAGAAGCAGATGGGAAAGGAGATGAGATGAGAGTTTGCGTAGGGGAAAATGGGAAGAGGGATAACATTTGAAATGTAAATAAAATAACAAATAAATAAGTAAAAATAAATAAATAAAAATTTAAAAAGGATAAATATTAAGAATGTGTACCGTGATGTTTCAAAAATAGTATTTATTTGTTTTGTTATTTGTTGATTTATTTATTTACTTATTTATTTATTTGAAATAGACTCCTTCATAGCACTTGGCTGACCTCGAACTTGCTGTATACCCCAGGCTGTCCTTGAACTCATAGATATTTACCTGACCCTGCTTCTAAGTACATGCTATGCACCAACATGTCAGCATAAATACTAATTTTTAAGTAAAGTACTTGCTATTTTTTGCTATTTTTCACAATGTTCCTAAGAAAACTAATTGGATACTTGATAGCACACTATGGATGCTTTGCCCTTGTTTCTTTCTGATATTGTATTTTAATTATAACATTTTAATTATAATGTCTCCTTTCCCTTCCTCACCACACACCCTCCTACATACAACTCCTCACTTTCCTTTGAAGGCAGAGCTTCTTGTGTCATCTATTTTTATGTTATGTATATATGTCTTTGTATACACATGCCTAGTCCTAAATATAACCTGTTGAATTCACGTAATATTACTTGTATGTATGTTCAGGCCCACCTACTTTGCATAGAAAAACCAATTGGTGTTCTTCTCCCTAAGGACAGCCTCTGCTGCTCTCAGTTATAAGGAAATATGAGTAAAGAAAATTATTTTTTCATGTCTCACTTGAGTTATCATTAGTTGACAACACCTAATTTTAGATTGCTATAAGAATAATTTAATAATAATTTAAGCATTTAAAGGTTAAATTATACAGCAATAAAATCATTTCTTTATTCATACTTGTGTAAAGTGTCATGACAGCTGGCTCTATCCTGAACCTAGGCGTCCAGTTTGAAACAGTATAAATATAAATGCTTTTATAATAATTTGATTTTGACTCATTATTAGCAAGTACTCTTATAATAGGAAAGCTATGCTAGAGATCTTCTGAGTTCTGTAATAACTTTTACACTTTTACATTTTACTTTTATCATTATAGCAAGTTTGGGCCCTTGAGATAGGCAAACACGCCCCAACCTCATATATGAACTGACTTTACTGGTACATTCCTAGTACTAGTATTTTGTAAAGTCATACTATAATAACTTAACAACATTCCTAGTAGAAAAATTTACCACTCATTTTACTTTATTACATATATGTATAATTTATTTTATATAGTTGATCAACTAATATTTAATATGATTTAAGATCAATAAGATTTCCTAGAGTACTAGAAATGTATGTGATTTCATTTTACACTAATCATGATACATATTGGAAGAAATATATGAAAAAGGACATGGATGTATTTCTCAGTGATTTGTGCTCTCCTGTTTTGAAACAATGGGGGCGCAATCAAGAGTTGATTATAGTAAATTAGAGCTACAGAATACTAAGTGACACTTATCTAGTATAGCTGGAAAGTGCTTGTGCATTTAAAAGAACTACTTCTACAGTGTTTTTACTTGTACGTATTTACAAATTTTGCCATAGCAAAAATCATTAAAGAATACTCTACCTGCTGCCTAGTTACAATTAACTGTATCCTTCCCTCCGTTTTCTCTTCAAATCAGGAACTTACACAGTTTAAACAATGAGAGAAAAATAAGCAGGTTGTTGCTGCTGCTACTGTTGTTGTTAGCTGCAAAAAAAGAGAAAAAATGCAGAATGCAGACAGAGTTGAATCTCTGAAGTTAAGGAAGGGAAGAAACCAGAAAGTGGAAGTATTTTTCTCTGTGGCTCTTGATTGATAGAATCAGTCACTTAGGAGAAAAATCATATACTCCTTTTAGCTTGCTCTTATCTCTAAGACAGTGGAGCCATCTCTGTCTGCTTCTGCTGGGATAGATGGTGTACATATGTAGCTGCTCAAATACCGACCACTAGGATTTCCAGTTTCAGTTACATTACCAAAGAATATATGATTCTCATGATAATAGCATTCTAGAACATTCTAATGAAAGAAAGTTTTACAATATAATATTAACAATAAAACCCACATGTCATAAGCAGATACCAATAATAGAAAAAGAAGTTCACTTATAAACATGGATTAAAATCTTAAGGTATCATTAAATCCAAAATTTTTATTTAAATATATAATGCTGTATTCTTAACAAGTACTGAGAGGTTAGTTTTATTGTAAGAATAAAATGAAAGTTCACTAAACATTTATAGTACATTAAAAGGAAAAACATAAGTCAAATTAAGGGAAGATAAATCTTTTTATGAGAATAACTGAGTGTTAGCACAAAAGAACAAACACTGAGGTTCTAGCAAGTGATTAAATCAGACACAATTGCATTAACAACACAACTTAATGTTGTTCCAATCAATATGAAGCTAAAATTATGTTTTTGTTTTGATCATTACTATATATTTCACTCAATATATTCATAATATGAGATAAAAGAAAAAAGTTTTCTTGGTTGCTACAGTGAAATATTAAATATTTAAGAATAAGAATCTTGTTTTCTCCTCACATAGTTAAATAGTTAAGAAATTCTGTATCTGATAAATGGAATAATTTTTTATTTCCTACTGCATGTGTGAACTAAAAGAATGAGTGAAAATTGTTGCACATTGCAGGATGAATGTGTTCACATAGGAGTAAATGGAAGTCTTGCCAAGGAATGTTACAGAAGCAGAGTCAACATCAAATCCAAAATTGGAGCAGTCTAACCCATTATTCCACACCCTGCCTTCCACTGAGCCAGGATATGTTAAGTTTGACTGTAGGGAAATGCAGAGAGAGTAAATGAACACTGGAAACCCTGTCTTCTCATTCAGTTTCATTTTAAATCATATGCTGTATCAGGCTCTAATAAGTGTTCGTTTAGTTATCATAAAAAGTTCCCACCTTCAGGGATAAAGCTACATTCAATATTTTAATATGATAGAGGGTCCAGGGTAAGAATAAGACTACATTCCCAATAAAGACTTTGCTATTAACACCTGCGAAAAGGCAATTTAAACTCTAAACTCTTCCTATGGGAAGACATTATAAATAAATGCTGAAACCTTTAGAGAATTATAAATAAATGTACTGTTGAACAGTATACTAATGTGTATACTGAATAACAATACACTCACACTATTCTGAATTTTTTTCTTCACTAATAGGAGCCACCATGTGTATATTTTATTGTTACTCATAACACAATATTAGCATTCATTGTTATTGTGTTTTCCCCAAAATTGGTGCTATTTTCTGTGCTCATCCAAGGAGGTTCTGTAAAACTGCTTCCCTCGCAACCAACATGCATCAGTGCCCAACTGTCAGTGCCCTAGGCGATGAACATCCTGTACACTGACCAGAGTTCAGTGTGAAATGCAACTGCTACAAACTGAGATCAATCCTTAGGTATAGATTGGATAAATTCTATACCTAGAACGTTTACAAGTAATAATCTTGGATCTGCAACAAAGCGTATCTTAAAAGTTCTCTTGGGAGATTAGTTAAATTACTTATTGAGTATAGCTAATGTGGTACTTATTATAAAACTGGGAAAAGAAATGGAGAGAGAGTACATATATATTTAAAGCATGTAGTCATAGCTAAGCTTGAAACATAAGTTATAAGACAACACAATTAACACAAATAAAGTAGGTTAAGTGAAAATAACGGCTTGCGGTATAAGCAGATATTAAATGATGTAGGCAAGATGCAAAATTGAGAGGAAAAAAACTACATGTTACTGCAAACGTCTGGAAATTACAACAAAAATAAAAAGGTAAAATTAAGAATTATCTGGAAGGGAGTCCCAAACATGGAGTAGCCAACTAATCTCTGAACCAAGGCCAGACATTATGCAGAGAATGAGAGACTTTCAAACAATCCCTAAATGAGATGCCTCAATCAAACACTCCTCTCCGGGATCAGGAAGCCCAAAGGAAGAGAAAGGAGATAGAATCTGGAGGTAGGGGAGCAGGAGGTGATGGAGGACACAGAGAAAACAAAAGAAAGGTCATCTAAGTCACGTGACAAATGTATATATGTATCCACGGAGACTGAAGCAGCTTGCGCAAGGCCTGTACAGATCTGTACCAGATGATGTTCCAGATGATGTTCCAGATCTAAAAGGAGACATGTACACATGTCCCCATCCCTAACCCAGAAGCAATCTCCAACTGATAACCACTTGCAAGTTAAAACTTAGTTTCCTCCAAGGAAGTCTCCTTGAGGAGAAAATCTACTCTCAAGGGTGAGTTGCATGCCCAACAGTAGATGGCAAACAGAAAATGAACTCAAAGGAATTTTTCTGGGTTCCTTGTCTCACAGCATCATGACAAGGCTTGTCTATTTACCCGACAGGTCATTTGCATATGTATTATGGCTTCCAGGTTAGTGTTTTTATGGGATTTCTGAGTGTGGAAGAAGTGGGTCTGAATTCATTTCTTCTACCTTCTCCCAGGCTCTTCTCCTGTGTGTTTGTTTTGTCCAACACCAATGTGTTAGTTTTTGTTTTATCTTCTTTTATTTTGTTCTATTATTTTATGTTTTATTACTATCTCTTAGAAGCATAATGCTTTCTAATGATAGCCAGAAATGGTTTAGATCCCAGTGAGAGAGATGTTGGGGAGGAACTGAGTGGAATAGAAGGAGGGGAAACTATGATAAATATATATCTTATGAGAAAAAACAAAACAAAAACTGTTCACAATAAAAGGGAAAAATGAGTAACAAATGACCATAACTGGGGGAAAAAAAAGAATGATCAGGAAATTTTACTACAGAGAAAAGATAAATAAAGGTCTGGCCTCAGTGGGAGAGAATATGCCTAGTCCTACAGTGTGTTGAGGTGCCAGGGTAGGTTGGTACCTAGGAGGGGTCTCTCCCTTCTCAGGAGAGTGTGAGTGGGAACTGGGGTTAAGCTGTGACTGTGATGTAAAGTGAATAAGTAAATTAATTAATAGCAAATAAAGTTATATATCCTAAGGAAAAATAAACAAATAAAATTCTCAGCAAAGTTAACATTCATATCATGAAACTAGCAATTGATTCACAAAGATGCAGTCCAGAAAAGCACCTGCAAATGATGCATTCAAACATATTTCCAATTCCTCTTGCTGAGACAAGAAAGAGAGCAAACTCATGTAACACGTGGTCGCTACCTCACGACAGCTGCTTACATTTGGAACATATATGTCAGCAAATGAACAATTAGCCAATGTTCTAAAATAATAATGTACTATGGCTGTAATATATGAAAGCTAACTTCATTTCCTGGGAGTTTAAAGCTACCAAGAGAAAATGTCCTCTCCTCAGTTATGAGCTAATAAATGACAAGATGTGAGAATGAACAACTCCTGTGTAGCTGGTAAGGAGTTAACTACACTGCCTGCCTATGCTTATATTAGGGATGTAACTACAATCATTATTTGCCTGTCAGACACAGAAAATCTAAAAGCTTCCTGTAGAAGGCATCCTTGACTCTGCAACTTACTAAATAGGAAATTACTGTTCAGCTATGTTATGGTGAAGCAACAAAGACAGTGTATAGTTGTTCAGCAGCATTCAAGAGTAAACTTTCCATTCTATACCATTTGTCTCAGAGAATAAGACTGAATTATTTTTAACCACTTTCCAATTCTTTCCATAGTCATCATTTCACACAGTAAGGCAGCATTGAAGGCACAACATAACTTCCGTATTGCAGGAAATTATACCAAATGTAGAATTTTTTTCCCTGCACATGAGTTTGAAAACTGTTAATGAACTGAAAATTTCTACTTGAAACAATAAAGTTAAAAGATATATTTGTATTTCTCTCTGCTATGTATTTTTTTATTACAAGTATCTTGACCTAAGCTGAGTCCTGTGTTCAGTTCATAGAGGAGGATTACAGTCATCAATATTTTGTAGACCTGGTTTTGTTTCCTTGACTCTTATGATTGGTGCATAGGTTTCTATTTACTTTCTACTCTCAAAATT
>NW_021621192.1:616220-692048 GCF_004785775.1 Grammomys surdaster
TATATATATATATATGTATATATAGAGATTGAGATTGATATATGTTATGTAAAGTTCAGACACCATATAGTATGTAAGGTTATGACAAAAGCCATAATGTTTAATGGCAATTCTTCTGTTAAGAACTTGTTTTTCCAAAGCAGCATAAGGGAAATCATTGTCATAATTTTAAACCTTAAGTCAGCACCCTCAAGAGCAGGGAACTTGTCACATTCTCTTGTATGTGCAGAAGTGTGAATTTTTATAATCTTTTCTTAGTCTAAAACGTCTCTTAAAAAAAACAGCAGTTTCCAGGCCAACCAGAAATGAGATCCTGACAATACAGACAGGATTAAGCATCACATGAATCATTCGATTAGAGCCTCTCAAAGGCTTCCTCCTCCCCTCCACAGGATTTTTACATTTAGACTTAAAAGAATTCACTTCAGGACCTGTTGACCTAGGTTGATCTTTGCACTGAGAAAAGTTCTTTGTAAAAATACAGATTCAAACTTCTTTTTCTATTATTCTTGGGTATTTCATTTTTAGATTTTTTTTCAATTTTCGGGTATTCACGTATACATGAGATAACTTGGAGGTGGTATCTAGTCTGAGCCTCAAATTCATTTAAACTTCTTATATGCATAGCTGAAGTTAATTGTATCCAGTAGTTTCAGTGAGCCAGCATCCTAACTGTAGTATACCATAAGAGTATGATGTAGACCTGCCCATATGAAGCATCATGTCAGGACCTGGGCAGTTCACCTTACAGAGCATTTCAGAGTGCAAATTTTAGAGTAGTTTGTATTTTTACAATTTCTTATGGATGTCTTATTGAACTATGAGCTCTTAGAGGAAAGCTAAGAGCTAAAACAATATAAGTTGAGTTAATCCCCGCCACCATGGTCTTATCAATAATCCCTTCAAAGACAGGTAAAATGAACAATTCAGTTCTGATGGAATGAGCAGAAACAGCCACATTAAGGACCAGGACTCAGCAGATCGCTCAGATAGCTAAAATAATTCAAAGTAGTGTGGTGAAGTAGTTAAACATAAAACCAGGAAACAGAATCAAGCATCCCTCCAGGCCAGTCTATGATTTCACGGGTGCCATAAGTCTTCCCTACCTTTCTGGTGTCGTTGCTGTTCTAAGAGCACATTTTGAAGCCCACTTCAATCACTATGTACATTGCACATGTCTAAAAGCATCTCATGGGGAAAATTCTCATCATTTTATTTATTAAAGTTCACATATTAATGATAACATCTGAGAAATCAAAGTTATAAATAGAAGCAATTAATTGCTACCTAAAGATTTCAAACTATTTTTTCCCTCTCACCCATAGGTCTACCCACAGATAGCAGTGACATTTTTGCATTCACTACCACTGGGTAGAAATATTGTGTAATAAATCCATGATTCCCAGCACGAATACTAATGTGTCTAATCCAGTGTCTATTTTGATGAACATGAAGGTGCTATTCTGTTGAAACATATTCACAACCCAGTTAGAGTCAAAGTCCAGTCAAAATCACCAATTTTATGTATAAATACAAGTAACCACCCTATTGATAATTTCCCAAATCAGACACATCATATATGTAATGGTGACCAACTAAGTGCTAAACTGTGGAAACCCATACTTATAGTAGTTATCTTAGGGACTGTCTCTAGGAAACGGTAGGGTTGTACTGCCTCATTTCCTTTCTCCTGTTTTCTGTCCCTAGGAGGATGAGCAGCTCACCTATTCCTCCACGAGGTCCAAGGCCCCAAGTGTCATCATCACAGGCCTCAAGCCAGCCACCACGTACATATTTCATATCCGAGTGAGGACTGCAACAGGATACAGTGGCTACAGTCAGAAGTTTGAATTTGAAACAGGAGATGAAAGTAAGTTTCACTCAAAGCTGTGCTGCTAAAGTCAAATGCTTGTTTAGAACTATTCCAGGTGATCTGATATTATAAAACCAGGTGGCCCAATTTTTAACAGCCCTTCCAAATAGGGTACATTTCCTATAAATACCCACACAGTTGTTCGAGTTACTGTTTTGATGCTAATCAATAAATACCTCCTGAAATGCCTTGCTCTCAAACATTCATAATGTGTCACAAATATGTTCCGTTATACAGAATTCATCATTCATAATATTATGCAGCATCTTAATGGATGGTGTGAATCTGATTGTTCACCAATCCTGGCATCATAATACAAGACTAGTGAAAACTGGGAAGAGATAAAGCCATGAACAAAGGATTTCAGCACTCAGTTCAAAATATGGATGTTTGGCTCGTTGTCTCAGATCAATAAAAACAGTGTCCAGGAGACACATTCCACCAATATGTACATTACAAGATTAAATGTAGATGCATGGGCTTTATGATAAACTCACATTATTTCCACTACTCAGTATGCTGAAAACCAAAACCAGAGATAGACAGATTATAGCATGCATATTAAAATCTATTAGTTATAAACTCAGATATACTGGTGAATACAAAGGTGCATTATTCTTTAATCATTTTAGGGTACTAGAGAGTAACCAACATCGCCATCCATGTCTAGTCACTCGAAAAGATTTGCCTGAGGTACCAGCACTTCTCATACTATTCTGTAATGTCTGCAGTTTCCAGAAATAATCCTATTTCACCCTCCCTTCCCTAGGAGCCTTTATGACCCCTCTGTTGAAAATTGGAGGCATTTATATCATCTTTGGCACATGCATCCAGTCCAATATTTTTAACTGAAATTTACATTTTCTTCCAAGGTCTCTAAATGGTAAACCATGAGTACACAAATAGCCATAGCTCTTAAGTTACTCTTGTATCATTTGGAGCCTTACACGGAGCATGTGTTTTAGGTGCTCTATGCATTGTTTAGGGGTACACATACTTAGGCTATGCATGACAAGTGGTTAGGGGGAAATGGTCAATTGGATGTGGAAGGGACACTTCTCATTTTGTTAATTTTTTTTTACACTCTAGATTTTACTCCTCCTCCCACCCCGTCCACCCTCCAACTGTTACATTGATTTCATTGTACCATTGTACTTGGTGATAAATAAAATGTATTCTTAATAACTATAATGGCTATCATAATATTAAATACCTACATCCTAAGTATTCTTTTTATTGATTAATTTGATCTTTCTCTTAAAAATCTTTCTTCTTCTGTACTAAAGTTTATATTTGGTCATATAACAGAATGTTACATATTCTCAAGCCACTAAATACTGAAGGTTTTGAATTAGGCCTGGCTTAGCACCAGGCATGTGCATAATTCTACACTAAACATTTTACACAAACTATTTCCTTTAATTCTAACAGCACCATGCCTTTTTTAGAAACATAATTAGCTGCATCCATAATTGTATAGTAGTCAGTGAAGGTAATAGATGAAAGCCCTAGAACTGGCTAACAATAGCAGCCGAAGACAGTGAACGCTGTGTTCCGAGTATGAAAGTAACTTTGATTAGACCCTTGAAAAGACAAAGATTTTGAGAAGAATCCAAAAAAAAATGTTGTTCTAGATCTGGAGTTTGGGTATATGAAACGATTTCTAGTCAATTTATAGCCAAAATAAAAATCATTTAAAGGCTCATTTTTTTTTAGTGTACTAGCTCAAAATGGCATTTTAAGCATGTTGTTTATGCCCAGAAGAGAATTCAGTAAACAATATCCTGGCAGGACGGGTGTAAGTTTGCCATAATTTAATAATATGATGATATGCACCCCAGTTGATAGCATCTGTCTCTGCCTCTTCATATTCTCCTAGCTCATGTGTAAATTTTTATAGCTTTAGTTTCTCAAGTAGTATATGAACTATTATGATGTCAACTTTATTACTAAGTTCTCCCTTGTGTCTTCCATTTAATTAACTAACTTTATAATACATTCATAGAGAATGGATAGGGGGTGGGGGGATTAGCTTCTCTCATTTAATGACCTGTTTTAAATTTTTTAAAGCAAGCAGGATAGTTTACTATTCTGTTCTCTCTAGCTATATCTATTTTACTTTATTCAGGCTATAGTTTAATAACAAAAACCATAAAATAAAGAATAGATTAATTCTATTTGAAAATTATAATGATGCTCTTAACAACTAATAAATACTGTTCTCTAAATTCTTCAAGGTCAGTGCCTTCACTTATATACTCATTCATTCACTATTACATCATTAAAATATGATAATAGAAAGTATATAACAGATACAAAGACTATTAATTATAATTACTAGACTATAAAAATAGCTCACTTGAACTAGCTTGGTAGCTTTCTTTTCTCCTTTTTTTGAACAGCATACATTATATATGTATATGTGGAAAGATATATTGGCGATAGATTAATAATAGATATTGTCTGATAAGTAAGTATCAGATGCATATAAACAGTTGCATATATAGTAACCCATTATTTTATTTTTGGTGGTAAGCACTGTATTAACCATATATCTAAATATTTTGTCATTATGGCATTTATTGGTTGCCAATTTTATACCGGGCTTGTTATATAGCATGCTTGATCCCTTTCTACTTCTGTTCTGATAGTCAACAAAATAAGAAAAAAATTAAATAATAATAGTAAGAAGTAAGAAAATACTAAATGTTGTATGTGAATATTCTTGAAATGTATATAGAAACACAGTGTGAATGATAATTTATTTTTCAAAATTAAAATAAAGTGATATACTGCCCCCAAAATACCAACAATCAGTTGATTTTGATGAATGAACCTTCAGAGAATGTACCTCAAACTTGTTCATGTCCTTATAGTCAGAATTTTTTTAATTTATTTTTTTAAATCAAATCGTAATTTTTACTTATTCAGACAGGGGTTATAAACACAAAAAGGCAGGACGTGGGGAAGGGGATGATACCAGAGCGTGGGTGTTCAGGGGGAGTACAGATATCTTTCAGAACAGGGTATCAGCTGAGTGAAGGTTCAGGGGACAGGTCACTATGACTCTGCCTATGATTCACTTGTCCTTATCTAAGTTGGTATTATCTGCCAAGGCTACCTATTTACAAGGTCTATGGCTACTCAGGCTGGTAAATTTCCACAAAAGCTGCCTGTTTACAGCTTATACCATCTGTTTCAATGTTTTTCCACAGAGACCCAAGGCTTGGTGTTAGTATACATGTATGACAAGCCTATTACTGATTTTAGGCCTATGATTAATTTTAGGCCTTTAGTGTATAAGCAGGGCTGCCCCTGACATCCCCTTCTCTAAGTATAGAAAGGCTGTGGCAATTCTAATCTTGCGAAGGTGGGATAGAGGCCTGACCTCCAGTAATTGAAGGGGACTTTGTGATGGCTCCAGTCCCCTGTTGTTGTCCAGTGAGGTATGAGGGCCATACCCATCTCGATGTCTTTTTCCTGGAGAGGGGATACTTTTGACATCAACCCCTATGCAGTCAGGCTTGTCCCTCAGGGAACCCAGAGAGAATTTTTTAACTTTTATTTATATTCCCTTGCAGTGCTTAGCCTCACAGCCTAAGTCAGGATTTTTAATGAATGAAAATTAAAATTAAAAACTATCTATATCACTAATATTTTCCATATCCCTAATACTGCTCTAAAACATATTTCATATGTTTTAAAATAATAATTTGTTAAAATTATACATATTTTAAAAGGAATGAAATTAATGATTATAAAGTCAAACATTTATTTAAATAACCATCTCAAATTGGCGTCATTTTAGAGTCACAGTTTATAATGATATATGTACACACTTAAATATGAAATAAAATATTGTCAGATTATAGCTATATTGAACTTTTCTTTGCAAACTAGAAAATAATTTTCAAACTATCCAATGGAAGCAGAATCCATAGTTAAATGCCAACATGATTAGAATATTATAATTCTAAATGTGATAATTGGCCATTTAATACTTGCCTAGCCCTAATTGTTATCCAGGTGACCTGGGAGAGCCAATACAATACTTTTCCCTGAAATCATTTTTACGTTGTGTAAATTTAGGTTTCACTTGTAGGCTACATAAAGCACTTTTATAGCTCAAAAGCCACGTTTGTCAATTATATAAAATATAAAGTAACAGGGTCTGAAAGTCTGACTTTTTATATATATCACAAAATAAACATGGAAAAAACATCATGATTAGCATAAACCAACTAAGATTTGAATTGCTGAATTGCAGCAGTATTTAAAAGAACCACATCCTGCACTAAACATTTATACCAAAAATGGAATATAGATCTGAATGAATGGCTAATCGTTTAAGAATTTTGAAAACATCTGTAAAATTAGCTAATGAATTGTGGTCTAATTGGAATCAATTGAGTCATTGAACAGGGCGCTGATGAGAGTGACCCTGAATGTACAAGATGGCTTTTAGTTCCTTCCTTCCTTATACATCCCTCTTGTTTCTCATAGGCTAATTTTTATGTTCCATTTTGTATACATATAACTCCTAAAAAACTGGTGATTAAATAACCCCATTTTATTGAATAAAATATTAATTTCTCAAAAGGTATTCATCTTCCTCTAAATCAAATCACAATAGACACCATTTCTCTTCATCTCTCCTCAAGTTAATGTGACTCTGTGAAAGTAGGTTTGTTTGGATACTTCAAACTCCGAGGTTTTGTCATCTCCTCATAGCTCAGGTTTCCAATACTTCTGATGGCAACATTAAGAAAACTGTTGCACTACTGAAGTTTAGATGAGCTCGCCTATTCATGGCATAATCCAGAAGAGCAAGAAACTATCTCTCTTTGGGGGGATTTTCTATAATATTTTATTAAGCCACAGGTTAATTCATTACTATAGCAAACTCTTTCAAATGAAGAGCTATATTTCATTTTTTTTTCTCCTATAACCAGTATTACTGGCTTTGTTTGCAGGAGCAGAATGAAATTAGTGAGTCACATAGATTTATAACATATAAAATTTTAGTTATTAATTAGTTGCTTATGAAATTTGGGAACACACGTGAGGGAGAAAATGTTTTTAATGTATTTCGTTCTTAAATTTATTTTTAAAATCTCTATTCCATTTGACACAGCCTGTGGGTTCAAACACAATCTGTACTGCTTCAGTTGCCTAGACCAAAATTAGCTGCATCATTATTAACAGCAGCCAGAAATTTTGGAATGATTATTAATGGTGGAGCATGAAGCAGAAAGAAGACCAAATGACCCTGATGGAACAATAAAAAAGTTAATTAATCAAGTAGGGTGTATATTTCATATTTATGAGTCTATTCAAAGGAGGACAAATTCCAGGTTATAACACATTAATTTGGAATGATCTCCAATCAATAGTGGGCTCTCTGAGTTGTCAGCTATAAGTATGTAAAGACAAAAATCAGTGAAAAAGAATTTCCTCGTATCAGATTGTCAGACTACAAAGTAGTCTGTCTTATGAAGTAACATTAATATTAATAATTTTTTTAACAAAAGTGTGTGCTAAAGGTAGAAGGACTCATGTTTGCTAAGTGATAACGGAACTTGCTAGTTTATATAGGATGTTGGTACAGAAGTCTAATATAATTGCTGCCACTGAGACTCTACAATATGATATTTGTTGACATCTAATTACTTCTCAAGCACTATTCATTTTGTAATGAATATTATTATATTGCCAGTTATATCTCTCAAACCCTGAAGAATGTGAAAGAGCTGTCCACTTATTTTCCATGTGTAGTAAATGACGGAATGAGCAACTTTAGATTTTTTTGTGCCAATGCCTAAAACCAAGACTTACCTTTTGCTTATTTAATATCTCTTTGTATTTTATTTACTTCTGCCATTCCTTTTTACTTTCTACATGATTGGTTTTTCATTGCTCTCATTCTCTACCCCCCCGTAATTGATTATATCCCTCTCTCAGCAAACAACTTTGAATGTAAAGGCAGATAATTAGGAGATTATAATATTTATATACCATCAAGCATGAAGTTTGAAGAGCTATGAGGCGTTTTCATTCACTCGTCTATATTAGTACACACATGACAGGCTAAATATGATGCTTTAAAGCAAGCAAAATAATGCAGTTAGAGTCATCTGTTTATCTTTACAGGATGTATAGAGAGAAGTACTATTTGCTCAGAAAAGGGAAGTCTCCCTTTAAGGAAAATTGTATTGAGGGAAAAAAAGATACTTTGTTTCAACTTTGTGAGATCAAATAAGGATTTGAAAAGATAGGAACTAGACTTATGTACCATGAGACAGATTGAATATCTTAATATGAAAAATATTATTGATTACAACTTGCTAAATGGGCTGGAAAGAAAATCATTACTTATTACCAGATACTTAGAAGCTGTACTGTACTGTAAAACATGAATTTTAAAGTACAGTGTTAGAATTTGGTTTATACATAAAAGCAAAGTAGCAAACAAGTAAGTCTACTAATAAAGAAGATAGATGGTGATATATGTTGAAAACCATAATTCATGTAGTAGCTATCACACCTTGAATAATAGTTGTTTTTCTGTACATGGGGGTAAGGGTGATTATTTTTGCTTCTTTGAAGAGAGTGCAGCAAACTGTATTGATGGTATTCAAGAGAGTAGAGAGGGCTCCCTACCCCCCCTCCCATTATTTTGGGACTCTGGGATGGAAATTGTGAGGGATATGCTCAGTGTTAGGGGCCAAATTGGGACAGGGACTCCTCACTAACCGAGGGCCTCTCTCTTGCTCTCAGTGTCCTTGCTAGAGTGGGTGGTCCAGGGTTTCTTACTCTTTGGAGGCAATGTAGGCCATGAGGTCCATGACCCTGTTGCTGTAGCCATATTCATTGTCATACCAGGAAATGAGCTTTACAAAATTGTCATTGAGAGCAATGCCAGCCCCAGCATCAAAGATGAGAGAGTGAGAGCTGCTGTTGAAGTCGCAGGAGACAACTTGGTCCTTTGTGTGGCTCAGGATGCCCTTCAGTGGGCCCTCGAATGCCTGGTTCACCACCTTCTTGATGTCATCAGACTTGGTAAGTTTCTCCAGGCAGCAAGTCAGATCCACAACAGATACATTGCAGGTAGAAACACAGAAGACCATGACAGTGAGCTTTCCATTCAGCTCTTGGATGACCTTTCCCACAGTCTTGACAGCACCAGTGGATGCAGGGATGATGTTCTGGGCAGCTTTAAGGCCTTACGCCACAGCTTTCCAGTGGGGAAATCTACAGTCTTGTGAGTGGCAGTGATGGCATGGACTGTGCTCATGAGCCCTTCCATGATGCTAAAGTTGTAATGGATGACCTTGGCCAGGGGGGCTAAGCAGTTGGTGGTACAGGATACATTGCTGACAATCATGAGTGAGTTGTCTTAGTTCTCATGGTTCACACCATCACAAACATGGGGGCATCGGCAGAAGGGGAAGAGATAATGACCCTTTTGGCCCCACTCTTCAAGTGGATCCCGGCCTTCTCCATGGTGGTAAAGATACCATTAGACTCCACAACATACTCAGCACCAGCATCACCCCATTTGATGTTAGCAGGATCTCGCTCCTGGGAGAGGGTGATGGGCTTCCCACTGATGACAACCTTCCCATTCTCAGCCTTGACTATGCTGTTGAATTTGCCATGGGTAGAGTCATACTGGAACACATAGACCATGTAGTTGAGGTCAATGAAGGGGTCATTGATGGCAACAATCTCCACTTTGCCAACTGTAGAGCAAAAGGCAGCCCTGGTAACAGGTGCCCAATACAGCCAAATCTGTTCACACCGACTTTCACCATCTTGTCTACAGCACAAGGCTGGCACTACATGACAAGATGCGGCTGTCTCTGGAACAGGGAGGAGCAGAGAGCTTCTTTATTTTTTTATTTGGGGTGTGTGTGTGTGTGTGTGTACATTAAGCCAATTTTAATTAAACAAAATTTCAGCTATATTCTTAGATGTCCATTAGGTACTCAAAAACTGTACATTTGTAGCTGAAATATGAACTCTGATCAACATTTCTTTATTTTCTGTTATTATTTTTATACCTCTTATGTTGCTTTACATGCAGCTAGCTAGGAAAGGCATTCTGTGAGTGACAAAAGGATTAATGTTACTCAAGGAACACATGACAGCTATTTCAAATTACATACATTTTATTATTCTCCATACATTCCCTTATTATTCATTATTTTTTTTAATTTTACTCACCTTACATTCTGATGCTGCCCCCGTGCCCCCTCAAACTGCCCCTTTCCCTCTCCTTTTACTCTGAGAGAGTGGATGTCCCCCTTGGGTATCTTTCCACCATGACACATCAAGTTTCTGCAGAGTTATGTGCTTCCTCTCACACTGAGGCCAAACAAGACAGCTCAGTTAGGGGATGTATTCCACAGATAGGCAACAGCCTTAGGGATAGCCCCTGCTCCAAGTTGTTTAGGACCCACATAAGGATTAAGCTACAAATCTGCTACATATGTGCATAGGGGGCACTTAGGTTCAGTCTGTGTACTCTGGTTAGTGGTTCAGTCTCTGAGTGCCCTCAAGAGTCCAAGTTAGTTGACTATGTTAGTCTTCCTGTCTTCCTGTGGAGCTCCTATCCCCTTTAGGATCTTCAATTATTCTCCAATTCTTCTATAAGAGTCCCCGACCTCCATCTAATATTTGGCTGTGGGTCTCTGTATCTGTTTTAGTCAGCTGAAGGGAGAAGATATGCTAGGCTCCTATATGCAAGCATAACAAAGTATCATGAGTAGTGTCAGGGGTTGGTGCTTGCCCATGGGATGGATCTCAAGTTTGGCTGGTTATTGGTTGGTCATTCCCACAGTCTCTGCTCAATCCCCTATCCCTGAATTTCTTGTAGACAGGATACATTTTGGGTCAAAAGTTTTGTGGGTGGATTGATATCCCTATTGCTTCAATGGGGTTCCTGCCTGGTTACAGAAAGTGGCCTCTTCAGGTTCCATATCCTCACTGCTGTGAGTCTCAGTTAACATCATTGCCATTGACTCCTAGGAGAGACAGGAGAAAGGGCCAGAGGGCCAGCAGGAATCTGCAGTATTCACTATCATTTGTCTCTTGTATACATATATTAACAAGAAGCCATGTGTGGGGTATTCAAGAGCTTCAGGAAACTCACCTAACAGCCATATTATGGACTTCCTGACAGAGGTCTTTATGTAATTCACAAAATCTGATTCTAATTTGACTTGATTTGGATGGATTTTCTTCTATCAGCCATCATATAAATTGTCTAAATTTTTCTGTCAAAGTTATTTGACTTTAAACCATTGGATTCTTCTAAGGAACAAAAATCCTCTAAGGACATATCAAATTGCTCAAAATTAGCAAAAAATAAAAAATATATGCTCAAAGTAAATATTGAAGATTTGAAACCATTCTTCAGGCTGTAAGAATCTGCTTTATTGGCTAGTGGATTTTTAATGGCACAGTTTAATAGATATAAAGCATCAGAGACAGATGATAAGAACCTAATTTCTCATAACGACCATATGGAAGCCATCTTCCATACCATGGCACATATGAGCTGCTACTGACTCCTCACCTCCACAGAGGCATGATCAGGAGTAGACTAAAGAAGGAACTGGCATGGGATATTGACAACGGAAGTTAAGGGATAGTATTTAAAGGTATGAGGGACTTCCTCTACTGTTAAGTGACACATAGTGATGACACATAGATATGGCTCTATAAGAAAGGCTGCAAACACTTGGTGCCAACATGCAGCACTGATAACTGAGGGAGCAACAGCCTACAAAGACAATACAGTTTAGGTTTCTGTCCACCCCACACTGAATTTAACCAACATAGTAGTCCATCATTCCTCAGAACTGATACATTTGAGTTGAATGATATTGTCAAAATATTTAGAACAGGTTAGAGGTATTTTACATGACATATATAAATGTTAACTATGATAATTATGTCAGAACTTAAAGGTATACTTTAAATTTTCCCACCACTGTTCACAAGTAACATCCTTTCAAACAATTTATACTACCATTTTTTTAAAAAAAAATTTGTACTAACGTAAAGCAGATCATCCATTTTTATTTTTGTCTTGCTGTGAAGTTATAATACTGAATGGGCAGATTTTTAAAAATAAACCCAGGCAAAGCTCCTCAGAGGCATGTGTGAAGAATTAAGAAGCAGACTAAATATTTGCTACACTTTACTTTTCCAAGGTATTTCAGTGTAGTTTATGTGATTCTACTTAGCAAAATCACAGAAGCCCTGTAAAGGATTTAGCTGTGTGTGCAAAAACCCCTGTGTGCATCTGTGAGCACATTATTACACTATAAAGTAAGGCCAGTCACAGAGAATGCCCACCTTGCTTCAGATAGGAAGCAGCTGATATGTCATAAAATGAACTGCTTACTCTTCTGTGCTTTTTAGAAAACTGAGAACCCATTCAAAATGTGTCTTGCGCTATAGTTATTTTTGTGTCATATATTTGCTGAATACATAGTTAGGAGATACCCTAAATCATTTTCAACCACTTCACATATTAAATTAATATGAAATGCTATGATATTACTTACTAAGCTAGAATATATACCTAGCTGTCCCTAACTGTATTTTTATGGTGAGATCTAAAAAATGAAATGGGTAGTATTCTAGACATCACTTTGTAAATTATCCTGGAAACTTAAAAGGGGGGGGGGGGAATTTAATATTTTTCTTCCTAAATTGAATGGGGCCAAAAGTAAAAATCAATGAACAAAAAAGCTATAGTAGGCTGAATACTTATTGGTCTGTGCTTTATTTCACCTCTTCACTAAATAAAACTGATCAGTAAGTAGCCATACCAAATACTGTTGTGGGCACCAAAAAATCAAACATCAAAATGGATGAACTTGGTCCCTCTTTTCACAAATTTTATTGATAAAGTCAGAGAATTAAATATAGCTATAAAACAGTGAACAAAGAGGAAGGAGAAAAGGGAGAGTGCCAGGGGCCATTCCTGGCTGTTCTTCTTTCTTCTTGATTCTCTCTTGAGTTAGTAGAAAGAGAAAAGAATTGGCAGGAGCAAGACTTGGTCTTGTGGGATATTTAAGGTTGCAGAATAATAATAAAATGTTTACCTATCTTAAGTCTAAATCACTTGGCTTCAGTAGCTGATCTGCTTGTCTGAGGTCCTCTGAGGTCAGAAGTTGCAGTCTTTGGCCCTTAGAGCCTCGTAGTAAAACAGCAGGACATTAAGTAAAGAAGCCTTCTAACTCTTTACTCTAACTCCCAGACTGCTAGTTGAAGTCACAGGAAGAAAATGGACACTTTGAAAAGTGATTTTAGCCTTTATTTCTAAGTTCTCCAGTTCTCCAAAGAGTATCTACAGAAGTTCTCTAAAAAGTTCTCTCTAAAATTTTCTCTCTGCTCTCTTCTTCTGATCTTGCTCTTTCCTCCTGCTCTGGTGTCACAACAATGCCCTTAGTCTCAATGCCTTTATTCCTGATCCTATGCCTTTAATTCCAATGCTATTGCTCCCAATGACTTTACTTCTAAGTTTTTTCTAGAAGTTTTCTAAGAAAAGTTCTTCTCTAAAAAGCTCTCACTAAAAATTCTTCTTCAGTTCAGTTCTGTCTCCTCTCTTTGTCCTCCACATTTATGCATCTTTCAGAATACATGATCACATGGTAAAAAGTTCACCACAGTTTACACATAAATTCATATCATACATAGAATAATAAGTTTACAACATAGAATGTTTACACAGGTGTCCATTAAATGTAATTATCTGGCTAAACATTCCTCATCTGTCACTAGTTCTACAGGTTCATTGAAAGTTAAAAACCATATTTTTTGTGACTAAGCTATTAATGAAGTTTCATATAAATAAACCCAGTCAATATTGATCTCCTGCCCTTGCACCTATAGTAAATCATTAGTTCCCTTTGAATGACTTTAGGTTAATTGTTTTACAACCTCTTGGAATATGCTCTAAGTTGTGGATGCCTGCTTGCTATCTCAGAAGGAATTTACTCATGACACATGCAGATTGGTGGAGTTCTCATTGCAATTTTGATTATCAGAGAGGACTTAATAACGGTCCTATTATAAAAGAGCTTAATAATTACTAATATCAGTTTAGTATTCCTACAAGATCATCATTAAGAATTAAGAAATAATTTATTTGTCAATATAGTATCATTACAAGAAAATACATCTTTGTAATTCTGTAGAAATCTGCTCAAAAGGGTGGGCTAATACCTACTGATATATGTGTGCATGTGCTCATGCATGTGTGTGTGATAATAATGGGAAAAACATATTAATAACAGAAATCTTTCTTCATATGAAATCTCTTTGGCCATGCCTAAAGAAGCAAACCTATCATTATCTTTAATAGTCCATGGCAGAACCATCTCAGGAGATCACTTGCTAATTTTTAACTTCTCTTTGATGGCTTCTGGCAAGAGAGAGATGTAAACATATTTGTCATAGGAAACTAGGCTCCAGCTGTATATATAGGGGGGAATGACCTTGTCAGGCGTAAGTGGGAGGGGAGGTCCTTGGTCCCATGAGGGCTGGATGCCCCAGTGTGGGGGAATTCAAGGGCAGGAAGGTGGGAGTGGGTGGGGAGGCACACCCTCATAGAAGCAGGAGGAGGGGAGATGAGGTAGGGGGTTTCTGGGTGTATGTGGGGAATGGGGAAAGGGAATATCATCTGAAATGTAAATAAAATATCCAATAAATAAACAAAAGAAAAGAGGATATATCCTAAAGGAGAGTCTCTAGTTAAGTAAAACCTGACTTTGAAAGTGAAGATGTAATTAACTGCATGGATGGATTAGTGTATTCATAAGGACAAAACCTTCTTCAACATTTAATGATCCCATGTGATCCCATGTCTTTATATATCATAATGCAGTTGAATGTCAGCATGAGCTTAAAGGAGATGAGTTGTTCAAACAATAGCCACAAAGCTCTGACTTGAGAATTAGCACTCTCTTTTGATAAGTCCTTCTAAATGGATAACTTGCTATATTTCTTAGAACTAACAACTTTATGAGTGACAGCAAGATCATGGGTTAGTAGGGGTTAAGATGATGTATGGGTACAAGAAATGCAAGTCATTATCAATGCTATATTTCATCTTGCTACTGAGGCTAAAATATCCTGGTTTTCTTCCACTCATCAGTAATTATGACAATAGGTAAGCTATCCAGGACAAGCTTCCCATAAGTAACTAATCTAGAACCAAAGCTAACACATCTAATCATTTCTTAGCCTTTGTTTTATTCACACCAAAATAAACTTTTCTAAATATCTTTTTATTGTTATCCTGTAGCTGTAATTATTTTCCATTTCCCTAGAGACTGTTTCAGCCTTCAGAATTCACATACTGAAAGTGAGGGAACCTTGGGAATTATCAATTTAAATTCTAACTCATGTTTTCTCTCTGCCAGCATGCAAACCTGCATATCTCTCCTTGACAGTTCATATTTGGTCTTTGGAATTTCAAGACACACTGAGTTATAGCCTTTTCACCAGAGGCTCCAGAGAAAAGTACAGCAAAGCCACCTCATGTCAAACCTGCAATGAAATTGTTCTGTTGCAGAAGTCTTGAAAATTAAGTTATCTGAGAGACTTCATGAATCTACGTGGAAGGGAAGTAATGGAGATGTGCTAGCAAAGCAAAAGAAGACACTAGTGTCACACAACATGTCACTGGCTTGACTATGAGCTACTTGGCTGCATATAACTGGTGAAGACAATGATACACTCAATAAGGCAGCGTAAGACATAGTCTCATTGCTCATGAAGTCTGAGTTCTATAAGCTAGAGTTTCTCCTCAATCAAATTTAAAAAGAAAATTGCTATGATACCTTCCTTTGCTTTAAAAATGGGAAACTCTTGCAAAAATAATTTAAGATCTGCATCAGATCACTCTGGATAAGCATCTAAACCTTCCCTGTTGTTGTTGTTGTTGTTACTTTGTTTTGTTTTAGTTTGATTTGCTTTGGTTTGGGTTTTTGTGGAGTTTGTGGGTGTTTGGGGTGACTGTTTGTTGTGGGTTTTTTTGGGGGGGTTGTTTTAATTTTGTTGGTAATGGGCCATAGAGAGTCAACTTGATTAATATAAGCACTGGACTCATTAAGTGTATTCTTGTGCTGTTTTAGTCACCCATCCACCAATTCAGTTTTCTTTTTATCTCACTTTGTATTCAAATACAATATTCCCGACATGATGGAGATATTATAGAAATAATCAAGAATATGCTTCTCTAGAGGTTACATTCTCAAAGGTAGGTAGCAACAATGAATAAACAATAAGAAAAAATAACTAATGTTTCAGGTGGTGCAAAACTACAAACTGCTGTAGGGAGACTCCCTCGAGCCCCAGGTGCTTATTCCCTCTGCTATTGGAAGCCTTGATGAGGGCTCAGAGCTACATTTTGCCTGGTCTAAAAAAGCTACATGCCATAGAATCATGACAACACCCTCCCCACCCCAGCCCCAGGAGCAGACAGAATCCAAGTCTGCTCAATGTAAGTCACAGAGACCTCTTTGCTTCAGTGAGGTGCAATTCTGAGGAGCCAACTAAGCTCCAGAACTCTCAGACATTTGCTGTGATCTTTGTTGCTGTGATCTTCCACATGGGAGATGTACTGCTACATGGATCCCTTTCTGTTTCCCATATGCCCCCATAAATCCTTGCTGAGATAGCTTCTCATAACTCTATCAAACGCAGGGTTGCTGTACATAGTTCATATTGAACACTACCTGAGATCATTATTGAAAGATCCTTTGAAGAAGAGCAAGACTGAAAAGCAATATGAAGAGTGCTTACTTTCTACGTGAGACCAACACTCTGTGGTCCAACACACATTACACCTGAGCATTCAATGCTCACTGTCATAATCACAACTGTAAGCAAGGTAGCCCATGAAAACTTCATGGATAACAGTCTTGATTCATCATGAAAGAACATGAAGGACACAAATACCAAGAAAAAAATAAGGGAATATTTCACAGTAGCAAAAGATCCATGCTATTCTGTTTGATAAATATTTCACAGATGAACAGATCCATAAATAGAGCAAGTGGAAAGGAATTATATAAGTATATTGTAAATCCATATTTTTTACTTGAATGTAAATTCTCACAACATAAATTTTGAAGCTAAACTTTCTAAATGCCACCATTGGTTGTGTCACTGCATTGTTTTATGCTGTAGCTTCCACATCTGGAAAATGGGAATGAGAATTCCACCTAATTTCTAGTGTTCTTATGAGCATTGACTATTTAGCAGAATATATAACATGTAACTATAGCAATCAATAAGCATTAACTAATTATTGTTTCCAACTCCAAAGTATCATTCTCAAACCAATATTGTATTTTGTATCTAAGAAAACAAAAAAATACCCTATATCTTTTTTCATCTAAAATCTTTCAACAGAACAGCCTTCAAGTAATTGCCTTGGTTTTTTCATTTAACACTTATTTTCCCTGTACATCAGGGATGTTTTTGATGTTAGATTTTATTTAATTTTTATGGGTAAGATACAAACATTAGTAGAGTTCCAAAACTGTATTTATCTCCTAGAATTTAAGTGCTATGAAATATGATTAACAAATAAGGCTCCACACTTCAACTTCTGATAGTCTAGATATTTTTCTTTCTAGCACAAGAAAAAATATACCAGGGAGAATATGCCAGACCTATGTCAATATTATCACTTAATGACTCTGATCTACAGACCCAGTAACATGCATGATATAATAGTGTTGTCAATTTGACAGAATGTACAATCACCTGGGTGAGAAACCCTTGGACATGTGTCATTTGGATATTACCTTGATTTAGGTTAATTAAAGTGGGAGGATCTATCTTAACTGTGGGCCCAACTGTTCCCTATGTGGGACTCCTGGACTGTATAATAGAGGAGAAAATGATTGAACATGCAGGCATCGTTGCTATCTTCATCTGCCTGACATTACTTTAAGCTGCTGCCCCCCCCCCCCGTGACCTTTCTTATCATGATCACAATAACCGGGAACTGTAAGCTGAACAAATCCTTTCTTCTTTAAGTTGATTTGGTCTGAGTATTTTACCACAACAGCCAGAAAAGAAACAAAGACATATTGTAATCAGATTGTTTAAGGTTTGGATCTGTTTTTTGTTTGTTTGTTTTTAACATAGCACAGTTTTAAAATCTCAACTACTGGAGCTAGACTATATATATAAGATTTGTTTCAGTTGTGTCTAACCACATAACCATGGGCAGGTTAATTAAATTTTCTGGGACCTAGTTTTACCCTTCCTCTGAAGCTCATTCTGTATTCTAGACTGGCCTGTAATTCTAATCATCGGTCTCTGTATATAGTACTGCTACTTTCTTGTGTGATTGGTGTGAAGACTCCATAAGTTGATATTTGTGGTATGTTTAGAAGTATGGACATTATTAATAGCCATACTAAAATACTTGTTATTATAATCATAAATATTGCCCCTCTTCTGAGAGGGACTCACTCATTGAGTGTATTATAATTCTGAAGGACTATCCTGAGCTATAAATCACCTGATACTCACCTTCATGAAAGATGAAAGAAGAAAATTTAGAGTGAATATGAATAAAGTGTTGGCAAGAGAACTTCCTTAGAGCACCCACAGTGAAATCTTCTTCAACTTGAAATGAACATCTACATATCTGTCTGTTTTGCCTTGCAATAACACAATACTTAAAACTTGCAATTTATAAATATCTATATTTTATATGGCTAAAATTTCTAGAGCTATGCAAAGTTTATTACTTTCATCTGTGTGGCATCTGGTGCGGCCAGAGAGCAACACATAGTGAGGCAGAACAAGAATGCTAGCCCAACATGCGTCTTCCTCTCTATATAAACTATTATGGTGATGTGGAGTCCACCGATACCAGTATGGGACCTCACTTAAGCCTCATGACCTCAAAATGACCCTGACGCACATTTCCAGGGGAAACAGTTGCTTCTTGAAAGGAGCCCTAATGACTTACAGCAGTTTAAAAATTCCACAGCCATCCAGTTGAATCCCTTGGACAGAAATGAGCAAACCAAAGAACAGCAAAGCTAACTGTGTGTTGAAAATTGTATATTGATCAGAAGAGGTATTAGCTATGTTGTTCCTTTCTGGACACAGTAGTTTGCTTGAAAGATTTTCATTTTGCAAATGTTAGACAGGCAGTCTTGAGAATATTTGAACTTTCATGAAATCACACTTTTTAACGTTACATAATGACCGAAAAGAAGTCTGCTCCACTCTACCAAATTATTCGAAGTTAACTGGCAGACAAGCAGAACACTGAATAGAAATGTACCCAGGAGACTCGGGTTACCTAATTACCTCCAGCACATTTTTTTTCTTTACTGTCATACTCTTTATTGCAACTCTTGGTGCTTTCTGAATCCTTCTAAACCATTAACAGTCAACTCCTATCCATTAGGGACACACTTCTCACTATTTGTACTTATCCATCTCACAAAGTGCAGTTTTTATAACCACCTAGCTGTCTTTTTTGTCATTTTTTTCTCACTTATCTTGCTTAAATGCCCACAGGGATAGTAGATTCCTAACTGTATTAAACAAGCACATGCAGTAAAGACACCCAACGTAAAACATATGGTGATTTAAAAAAAAAAAAGCTAAGTATCTTTAGAATTGTTTCTGATTAAATTCAGCAATATCTTTAAAGTTTATAAAATACATCACTCGTCATCAGATTTTGTCCTACCCTTGAGATAGGACAAGTAAGATGAACCCAGTGAGCTTTCATAAGAAAACAGCAAACAGTAAAAAAATTAAATACTATCCACCCTCCTCTCAATTCAGTCAAGGCATCAGTACATTCCATGCATAAGAACATGGTAGATTATTTTACCTTTGAACTCATGAGTGGCTTCTAGAATTTCCAAAGCCCAAGAACATTTATATACAAAAATAAAAGAGGTAAGGGGAATTTCCAGATTGTCTATAAGTAGGAAGCTCCAATGGTGAATATCAGACTTGTACTTGTGAAAACGAGTGGTCATGACATCAAAGCTCAACCTGGAAAAAATGACATGAACTAGAAATAACTCATCCTGTGTAAGGTTTCCTAAACCCAGAAAGACAAATATTTTATACAATTGGTTAGATGTGGATATTAGCTATTAAGAAGATGATAAAACCAAGCTACAATCCATAGAACCATGGAGGTTAGATATAATAGCTATTTTGATAGAGGGGCTAGATTGGCAGGATCAGATGGGAAGGGGGAGAAAAAAGGGAATGGGGGGAGGAATTATGGGAAGAAACAGCTTAAATTAAGGTTCATTTAATTTGAAGGGTAGTATGGAAACCTGATATATTTGAAGCTTCCTAAAAAACACACATACACACACAAACACACACACACACACACACACCAAATAATGGGAAGAATAGAATTCTCATTGGCCATCTCTGAACACCAAAGCCTCCAATAGTTGAATTGGGTTGTGTTTAATTGAATTGTTGCCCAAAGGAGTCCCATGGGAATCCCCAAACAACCCAGGCTGTTACCAAAACTATAGGATGCTCTCCACAAATGATGACAAGTCCCCAATGCTGAAGATAACATCTACACAACTTATTGAACATTGAGAAGTCCTGGTGTTGCCTACATAGTCCTTTAATCCTACATGCTATCATCTTTGCTACAGGAAGGTACTTTGTATGCTGCCAAAAGAGAAACACAAACACTAACCCAGCCACAAAACCTTTGATCTAATCTATACTGATTTCCTGCCTGCAAGATATGCTAGGGCACTGGAGGCACAAAGTTTTATTAGTAACCAACCAATGTCTGATGTAACTTAAGGACTTCTCTACATACTCTACATGACAGAAGCCATACCTGACACTGTTTGGGTGATCAAGAATCTGAGACTAGAAAATCATGCTACTGGTTTTTTTTTCTCATATAATACATGTCCTTGACTTTTTTTTATAATTTATTTATTTTTTCTCAAATCGTAATTCATTTACACAGGAGTTATAAACACAGAAAGGAAGGATGTAGGGAAGGGGATGACACTGGAGTGTGGGTGTTCAAGGGGAATACAGATATCTTTCAGAACAGGGTATCGGCTTGGTGAAGGTTCAGGGGAAAGGTCACTGTGACTCTCCCTATGACTCACTTGTCCTTATCTAAGTTGGTATTGTCTGCCAAGGCTACCTATTTACAAGGTCTATGACTACTCAGGCTGGTAAATTTCCACAAAAGCTGCCTGTTTACAATAGCTTACAGCCATCTGCTTCAATATTTTTCCACAGACACCCAAGACCTGGTGTTAGTATACATGTATGACAGGCCTATTGCTGATTTTAGGCCTATGGCTGATTTTAGGCCTTCAGTGTGTAATCAGGGCTGCCCCTGACATCTCCTCCCTTCTCTAAGTATAGAAGGGTTGTGGCAATTCTAATCTTTCGAAGGTGGGGATAGAGGCCTTACTTCCAGTAATTGAAGAAGACCTTGTAATGGCTCCAGTCCCCCTGTCTTTGTCCAGTGAGGCATAAGGCCCATACCCATCCCAATGTCTATTTCCTGGAGAGGGGATACTTTTGACATCAACCCCTATGTAGTCAGGCTTGTCCCTCAGGGAACCCAGATAGATATTTTTATCTTCTGTTTATATTCCCTTGCAGTGCTTAGCCTCACAGCCTAAGCAAGAATTCAGATCACCAGTCAGAGAGGGTTCTGGGTGGCCCCTCTCTGCTTGGTCTAAGGGTGGAAGTCTCTTCTTTTAGGTTGGGTGGAGATGGGTTTTGGGAATACCTGTATAAAGTAATAACCTCATCTTGAGTCTCGTTTTCCTCTAGAGCTAACTTATGATAATGTATCTGAATAGGTTTTGCTACCAAATTATTTATCTGTTGTATCACAGAGTTAGTTAGCCTATTTGAGGGCCAGGGACCAGCAGAAAAAAAGCAAAAAGAACCCAAATAATGGTCCCAAGATGGGAGGAAGTAGGGTTGACAACCTTGGAGAGGCTGAAAACCCATTCTTGTACCAGCCTTCATGTGTCTCTTTCTCTCTCTGATTTTTCTTAGGGCCTTCACTGACCTATTTCATGCTCTCTTTAACCCTCCTTGTCTTGTCTATGTAAAGGCAACCTTCTTCTTTAAGGGCTGTACACAATCAAGAGCTGTACACAGCCTTTTCTATTGTGATAGAGTAAATCAAGTCCCATAAGGATCTTTGCAATTTTAGGAGGTCTCTTCAGACAGTGAAATGAGGGATTTCTTCAGATTAGTGATGTCAATCTCCAGCTGTTTGATGTTCTTGTCAGTGGCCCTTCAAAGATCTGAGTAGTATAATTTCAGAGGCCAGCTTCTGGATTAGAACTTCTAACAGCAGACATCACGGGTGATTCGTTTTTACCTGGAAAGGAAAAAGAAGGGAATTCTCAGGGAGATTTCTCTTCCCTGGATGTAAATTGTTATTCATCGTATTTATGGTTGGGCCTGGCTTTGTGGGGTTATCTATTTATTTCATTAATCTTTTTGGTAGCCCGTTAGCTGTGCCTTCTGTCATATCAAACAGGCATATCAATCCTCGGCCCCGTAAGGGAACTGGGTCTGGGCCATTCCCTTTAAGGGTAAGAGGGTCTTTCCCCATATCTGTGGCATAGTTTTTGTTGGTCTTGGTGGTGCCAGAGGCAGTCAGCAGCAGATTTGCCATGAGCTTTCGCTACTGGTCTTTTTAAAAAAAAAATGGCAATAAAGAGACACCTAATGACATTCAGCTCTCCTCATAGATCAGCGCTTTGCTCAGCCATCATCAGAGAAACTCCATCCTGCAGCAGATGAGAACAGATACAGAGACCCACATCCAGACATTATGAACAAAGTGAGGACTCACTCTCAGAACATATACTCTGCCCTAAATGGGCTGACTACTAATGCCTCCCCTGCCCTCAGGGCTCAGAGAACCCTAAAGCAGAGGAGGCAGAAAGAGTATGGGAGAAAGGATGAGAGAATACCAAGAAAACAATGCCCTCTAATTGCCATGAGCAAAGCTCATATAAACTTATAGAGACTGAGGGGCATACCCAAGGCTTGCATGAGTCTGTCAAAGCTCATATATATATATGCTTTTAGATTAAATGAGAGAGCCTCTGATGTTTGTGTACTCTCTTGGGCTCTTTTTCTTCTGTTTGTTTTGTCCAAATCCAATATGTTAGGTTTTGTTTTATCTTATTACATTTGGTTTTATTATTTAAAAAAAAACACAAAAATAGGATTGTTAACCTTCAAAACAAACAGTATAAAAACATTCCTTTGAGGATTTGTCTCTACACCTGCAAATTCAAGAAAAGAAAAGAAAAGAAAAGAAACCTCAACATATGAATTAGTCCGGCTGATAAGAAAATGAAGCTTAGGAATTCTCATATATGCAGAGGGCTAGAGATGAACTCTATTATATTTTCTTAATTGCTAGATATTTTAATTAAAAAATGTATAGCAGAATATCCCCAAACTTGTATACATTACTAATTGAAGTCATTAGTAACAATTTGTGGGGATAAAAAAGATATAAGGAGAAGCAGATTTCGCCTCCAGTGAAAAGCTGAACTTTCTCCCAAAGCCAACTTTCTGCACATAGTCTCTAAGATACCTTAGTCATCCTTGAATTATAATGGATGCTTGCTCAGGAATCATAATTAAACAGAGAAAATTTTAATTTTTTTACGTTGCAAATCTCCCCAAGAACATTCGTGGTACTTTAAATCGTATATACTGGATGTTAATAAATTAGAAATATTGGCTGGAGAAATGGTCCATTGTTTGAAATCCCTTGCTACTTTTCCAGAGGACCTGGGTTTGGTTCCTAGAACCCATGTTGTGAAGCTAACAAACACTTGTAACTCTACCTCCAGGGACACATTCTTCTAGACTCCATAGCCACCAGCATGCACATGGTATACATAGATACCTTCAGGCCCACACATAAGTATACAAAATACAATAAATATAATGAAATAATACAAATTAAATTGGACTTAGAAAAAACTATCAGGAACATTTCAACACAAAGGAACATGGACCCACTCTGAGACCTGTAACAGAGGTCACAGCATGTGCATCATCTTGGCCTAGGATTCCTGGTGGCAACAAGAGAAGAGCAGTGTCCCCCTGCACGCATAATGCACAGATATCACAGGGAAAAGATAAACAGCATTCAGAAATATGGCTGCAGGCAGTCTTTCAAGAAATGCAGAAATTTTATTGGTTTATTTTACAGGCATTTTCTGTCTATAGTCTTGAAGAGAGCCAAGGCAAAATGTCAGCGGGCAAGTGAGATATCTTTTTCCATATTGAGATGCAGGGAGAAAATAAAATAAGAAATTCCATACATAAGAATTTCAAATGGAAAATATATATATATATATCAAAGAAGCTAGTAGAAAGAATCATTTTTAATATTGTTTCTAAATGGTCTATTCATTACTAGGAACTTGGGATGACCTTAGATTACCCTTAGGTTTATGTTATTAGTATACCATGAGTTAGCCTAAGCAATAGCTTGGCAAGAATGACCCCTTACTAAGGCCTCAAAAAGGTATGAGATAGAAACACCCTGGAAAACTCCCAGAAACAAAATCACCAATATTCTTCTTGATTTACACACCCCAAGAGTAGGTTACCAGTGCCATGAGAAAAAAACATTAATGCCCTAATAGGTCATACTTGCCCACATCAAAATGGCCAAAAGAGTGGTAACCCTTAGGTCCCAAGCTGACATAAAAGTAAGAATATGTTCATTCCACTTTGGCATCAGATCCCCACACTGAACCCAACTGCTATGACTGGGTAACAGACTGAACAGTTTTCTGAAGTTCTTCCCTTCAAGACACAGGACTAAACAGCTACCCTCCCTAGAGGATGCTAACAATACTGAAGTGGGTGTGTCCCAGGGTGGCTGCCACAGCTCAGTCTTCCTGCCACATCTCATGTACTGGGATTAACTGAGTGCACCATTAAACCCAGCACAGAGGTTAGTCTTTGTGGAGAGCTTTAAATGTGAAGTTTTATTTAATTTTTATTTCAATAAATAATACAATTATTGAAAATAAGGTGAAGAGAAATTGAATTTCTTTTATTATAAAAATCAAGGTGCCTAACAAATACTTGTACCGATTTGAAAAATAAAACCTCCCACATCTAGTCTGAAATAGGCTCAGGCTATTATCCTTAGGAGTCTGCTTGGACTCTGCTGCCACGATTAGACACACGGTAGATTGAGAGCCCAGAGTGTCCCACCACAAGGTACCACAGGAGCAGATCATAATGGCCTGGAAATTTATCAAAGCAAGTGTTCCGAGTCATCAAGAAGAACATGAGGAGTATGTTCCCAGCAGACAAACTTCTGATGACCTGTGCCACTCAGGAGAAAGCTTCCGGGGATTACCTATGGGAAAGTCCACTACACAAAACAGATAGCTCCTCATATTGTGTAAAATTATAATCAATTGCATTTTGCCTACCAAAGAAAATGAATTTAGTTTTGATAAAGTTGACAAAAATCAATCTTTTTCTGGCAGAAATATAATAGCAGCTTAAATCAGTTCTAATTGTTAAAAAAAAAAACTAAATTCATAACGGTGTCTTTATAAAGGAAAACTTTCTATTTCCCATGATGGCCAATACTGATTTTTTTCTAATGTTATTGTTCTATTAATAAGCATCATAATTTAAATATAAATACATAAAACAAAATACTAGTTTCCAAAGATGGATATGTTCAGGGTGCTTTCTTGTTTAGTTCAGTTTAAGGGGATATTTAACATAGCTGCACACACACACACAAAGCCCTTTTTCCTTAGAGCTACGCACTAAAACCAATGCCCATATGCAGATCCTCATACACGTTACACAATCACTCTACTACAGAACCACATCTGCAACCCTTAAATCAATCCCTCCTCCCTCTCCCTCTGTGTGTGAATTTCACACATGAGGTCTGAGAAGAAGCCTGATAAAACTGTTAAAATAAAAATGCGTATGTATGAAGCCATTTTTCCTTTCCCAGGACTTTGGAGCTGTTACAAGTAGAACTGCTCCCTCTGATCTGCTACAAATTGAGATAGGTGACAGAGATATCTAAACTTTGGCTTGCAGGCAGCATTTACCCCCAGAGAGCTGAGAATGGAGCACTAAATGTTTGTAGGTGGCCTTCTTGGGTCACAACATCAAATGGTTGGACACCCTGGAAGAGACTTATGAACCTCCTCTGAATGGCTTTCGCATAATGATCCCAAAACTTTCCTTAGACTTCATTGTCAGGGGATGTTGAGCCTGCTGTAGGCAGACAGCAGTTAAATCACTGTTAGAAGCCTAGGCTCTAAGTCATTAGGAGTACTGAGTCTAAAAGTTAGAGGACACTGGTCCCCAGTCTTAAGGCCTAGCATCAGCTTAGAGAGGGGTTCTGACAGAAGGGGTGTAGAGGAACATTTATACACAATGCACATAGGCAAATATGTAAATTCAAATTGGCATCAAGCAAAGCAGGAGCCTTCACTGGCTTTCATTTATTTGACTCTAAGATTTGGATAGTAATTTTATTTGTTGGTGGTTTTGATTTGGACAGCTCAGCCACTTCCTATTTTTAACTAGTCGAACTACTAAACTGCACAAAGTGTTGTTACTCATTTGGTTTCAGTTTGTCGTTGTACCCATGTCATGTTTTTTTTTCTTTTTCTTTTTTAATTAATTAATTAATTTATTAATTTACTTTACATCCTAACTGCAGATCCCTTCTACCTACCCACCCAGTGAAATACACACCTATTCATGCTATCTCTCATTAGAAAACCAGGAGGCATCTAGAAGTAAAAGGGGGAGAATAAAAGTATCAATATGATACTATGATACAATACAAACAAAGAAACTTGAATAGGACAAAACAAACAAAAAAAGAAAAAGAAAAAGCAAGAGAAAAAAAACAGCCAAAGAATAAATAAGACACATACTGAGACCCACACATTCTCTCTCTCTCTCTCTCTCTCTCTCTCTCTCTCTCTCTCTCTCTCACACACACACACACACACACACACACACTTATACACACACACACACTTATACACACACATAGAAATCCAATAAATAAACAAAATCAGAAACCATGATACACAAGCAAAAGACTGTAGAGAAAAAAAATGCCCAGACAGAATTTTTGAGATAAAATACCTCTAAAACTTACCATGAGTCAATGTTGTGTTGACCACCTACTGCTGGACATGAGGCCTGTCTTTAAGTGTGGTTCAGGTACTCAATGAGCCATTCAAAAAAAATTTTTTTAACAAAAGACTGTTCTAGACATATATATTTTTATATCCATCCCATTTCACCTTGCCTTCCAGTCCTGTCCATCCAGACATGAGGAAACATCTGCAGACACTGTGTTTAGCATCAAACACAAAGAAAATCATGCCACTGGAGAACGATATAGTAAACAAAGAGAAGTTAGTAATGTTGAGCAGAAACATATCTGTACATCTCCCACTCTATTCCCTTCTTCATGTATAGTATGCTTACGATTAGATTATTTTCTCTGAACTCAGTACACTAAATAGTATTCTCACCATTCTCAATCTTTAGTAACAGAACCACAACTGGTTCAATGAAAAGTGGGATTTGAATCCCACATGTAACTGGAAAGTAATGAGAGCACTGTGAGGCTCAGCACAACCCAGGATGACTCCCCTGCCGAAGTTCTGATAAGAATTCATATCTCCATCAAAGTTACAATTTTGAGTAAATGCACCTATTTTCTTTAACATTTGTGATCTTCATAGTAGCAAAAGTAATGAGATGCAGACAATTGCCCTTTTGCTTTTCCCCATCCTTGGATTAAAAACAAATCCTGAAGGTTTTAGGGCTTTTTGCATCTCTGGGCTGTTCTAATGCAGTTTCTTTGAAATAGGATGCCCTTGTTTCTAAACATCCACTCAACCACTTGGTGAGCAGCAAAACCCTTCTGATTGAAAGGCCCCTGAATAGTGGAGACCCCCACTCAAGCGACAGGAGATTATGTCCACCCAGAATCACACAAGAGACCTAACTTGCTGCAAACTGCAAAAGGCTTTATTTCGAGATATCAGTCAGCTGAGGCCAAGACTCACAAGAGGAGCATCGACCCTGAGGCTCAGGAGCAAGGGGTATTTAAAGGAGAAAACCACAAATGAGGAAGATGAAGAGGGAAACCAAGAGGGAACAGTGAAAAATCCCAACCCACATCATAAAAATAGTAGAGAATTCTTATCTCACTATTTAGCTGGTCATAAACTAGGGTGGGGAGTGGGAAACATCCTGTACACATTTTTTTTTCAGGAATATGACCTTAACCTGACCATTTTCTTGTGGTCAGCTACTTCCTGGAGTGACTTAGCCAACCTGTGTTATTAGTTCTGCTATTCTTTGTCAGAACGACCTGGCTGACCTGCCCCCTGGCTAGTTTTTTCTTTGGGTGGCCAGCTAGTTTCTGGAACCTAGGCCTGTGAACTTGCTAACCTTAATTCAGATGGGGGTCTCAAACTTCTCTATGAATTTTTACATGCTTTCATGATCATTGTAGATTTGAGCTGAGGAATCACCACCCCCTTTGCTTCTAATCAAATCATCCTTCTCTCTCAATTTCTTTATGACCCTCATACATACCTACATTTACCGAACATTATTGGATTTTCAGCTGATGCTGACTTATCTGTTTCTGCCACTAAAGGGAAACTTTTATGAGGATGAGAAACTGTTATAGTTTCTATCTTAGAAATGCCTATCTGTATCACAATGCTTAATATACCACAATTTATCTATCTATCTATCTATCTATCTATCTATCTATCTATCTATCTATCTATCTATCTATTTTGGAGACTGGCTCACATTTAGTCCAGGTTAGCTTAAACTTGTCATGTTTCTAAGAATGGCCTTGAGAGCTTTTGTAACTTTCTGCTTTCTCCTCTCAGATACTTGTTACTACCATGCAAGATTATACCAGTTTTTAATTCTTCAGTAAAATACTTTTAATTTGTTGAGAATTTCATATATGTATACGCTGTATTTTGACCATATTCACCCTTCCCAATTTTCTTCCTAACTCTTACCTGATCTACTCCACACTTCCTGACCCACCTACATTCCAATTTGGTGTGCTTTTATTTTTAATTACTCACTGAAGTAGTTTGTATGAAAATCGCCAACATAGACATACAGGGAGTGGCTATTGAAGTTGTGGCCTTGTTGGCCTGAGAATCAAAATGAAGAACTCCTAGCTCCTTTTCTAGCATCACGTCTGCCTGCAGTCTTCCATGCCTCCTGCCATGATGATGGACTTAAACCCTCTGAACCTGTAAGCCAGCCCCAAATAAATGTTTCCATTTATAAGAGTTTCCATGGTTATGGTGTCTCTTCACAACAACAGACACTCACCTATTTGTGCAATTCATAGATTTTTAAGGGGTTGGGAATGTCTTCTAGTACATCGGCAACTTACCAGGAACCAAATTCTTAAAGAAAATCTTTCCTCATGTAGGAGTGGGGACTTTTGAGACCCTGCTCTTTATGTTGGATTGTTGTTAATGGTCTTGATCTTATAGACATCTTGTGAAGCTATCCTGAGCTCATCAATGAATCAGCCCTGTGTCCAGGACACACTGCCTTCCCCTTACCTCAACCTCTGGCCTTACAATCTTCCTAGATGGTCGCTGATGTTTGGGAGAAGGAGGCACTACCCACAGTTTAAGGCTGTACTGAGAATGCAAGTCAGGTCTTCAGGCATGCAAGGAAAGCACTCTACCACCTGAACTAATTCCTACACCCAGCACAGTCTCAGTGATAAACACTGTATTAGTTATTAATAAGTACTAAATCAATGAGAATATACTATAGTAAATGTCTACATTTTAAAAATATATATTTACTAATAAAAAAATAGTAGTAGTAGAGGAGTGAAGGTGCAGTTTCACAAGTACTTTGGTGTGTGAGTATGCATAGGCGTGTGTGTGTGTGTGTGTGTGTGTGTGTGTGTGTGTGTGTGTAGGTTAAAGAACAGTTTGAGGAGTTGGTTTTCTCTTTCCACCATAGGTTCCAGAGACTTATGTCAGATCAAGCTTGTGCAACAAGTCTTTTTATCCACTGAACCATCTTGCCAGCCCTCTAAATTTTCTAAATACACATGCATGTGTTTTAAATTGCAATTCATTTAAATACTTTTATTAAAAATAAATTTTGTTGTACAAAAATCTTAAGAACTATAAGCCTTGTAAAATCTCTGATTTCTATTAGCTATATACTTAATTGTAAAGCTTTTTCTCCAAATAATAGTTTAGAAACTTAAGAAAGCCTCAAATACATAAATCTGATTATCAATACGTTACAGTGATTGAAGTCAGGGTTGGATCTTTCTGGGTTCTTTCTTGCTTCTTATTCTAGGAATTGAAACACAAACCCACATAGATTATGAAGCCACACAGAAATTTTCTTTAAGATAATGAAATAATATAGATCAGAATACACAGCAACACAGCAACAATTCATGTGGATAAAAATACTAAGGGGCACCTGAGGTTTCCTTTTATGATATTCAAGAAAAAGAAAATTTTGGTTTCTAAGGGTTATAATGACAATCTTTCTTTGTTTCAACTGATAAATTAGGTCATATATAATTTTTCAACATATGACCCTTATAACTTATGCATAAAAATGGCAGAAATTTTACTTCAATGCAGAATTTCTCCTTGATATATATGTAACCAGTTTAAGCTGCTAATAAGTACCCCACCCTGAACCAGGATTAATTACAAATGTTTAAAAGGAACTGTCCAAATGCAGATATATTCCTTATATCTATATGCCTTGAATATGCTTACCAGTATCCAAATACCCACAAATAATATAAAGGTACATATCAAAGAACATTTGAAATAGAAAATTTATTGATTCCAAGTCAGTAATCATGAGACATTGTATCATTTGTAAGTGAATACCATGCTACACTGGATATTTTAGAAAAAGTAAAGGATGTATATATATATATGAAGTCATAAAAACTAGTCTCAAAGACCTAACTTAACTACAGGGAGCAGTACAAAAGGGAGATGATTACAAATTAAACTGCAGAAATTTAAAGTGTTGACAATAGTTCCAGTTGTTCAAAGGCTGTGATCATTAATTTTCATTTTGAAAATTCTCTGCATGTGGCAAGGCATCTGTGCAGCTCATTAATGAACACAAGAATCTCTTCCAAAAGGGGAAAAAAAAGCATTTCATTATGCTGTACACCTATCCCTGCCTCTTCCTCTCCATCAAGTTGTGCCAAATTCGCATTCCCCAATTATCCCTCTGTCATTTGGCATTTCATCTGACAGGTAAATTGGGGCATCAAGGAGAGTGAGTCTTGAGATTGGTGGTGTTCCAGGGAAGCCTCAGTTAGATGCACTGAATTGCTTTGTTTCTGGAGAAATGGCAGAGCAGTAGAAAAGGCTCTGCTGTGATGTTGCTTTCAGAAGAGTATAATCCCCGCTAAAGCTTCCCCTGCAACACAGATGATCTGTGAGGCTTGCGTCCAACCAGCTGAGAATTCAGTAATCAGCCCACCTGAGGGGAAGAGAGATTCTCTTGTCTTTCTGACTTTGAATTTTAATCTAAGAGATATCATTTTTGTGATGGAAGATAGCCTCAAGTATTGGATTATTATAAAGGAGAGGTGCTAATCCAACTCCATGTTTATAACGTTTCCTCTAAATATTCACTTCACGGAAAGCTTAGGTACAAATGACTTGGGGAAATTAATTCACATTATTTTCCTTTATTTTTTCCCTAATTGATTCTAGTTTTAAAAAAAAAAACAAATATACGAAGCTAAGATGTGTTTAATAGTTAACATTTCTCAGGAAACCAAACAAGCTTTTTATTCTTTAACCTAGAATCATGTATCTTTGCACAGAAAATGGATTCTTTCTCTAATCACTTTTTATGATTATACATTTGCTAATCCTTAACACTTTTTCGAACATCATGCTGTAGAGGAATTTTAATCCAGCAACATGGCTGCTCTGGCAAAGGATCCCATCTAAAGATACAGTCTGTCTGGAATCCAGACTCCGAACACACCTCTAATCCCTCTCACTGGAATACAGACCAACCTTTAGTTCACACCTTTAATCCCAAACAACAATGTGTAATTAAGGGGAGAGAAAGTGACAAATCAGAGAAAGCTTTGACAGAATGAGTCAGATATGGGATAATTCCAACTCTCACTAGAACAGACAGGAAAGAGAGGCTACTTAAAGACCAGTGGGGGACAGTCACTGAATTGAACCGAATTGAATCAGTTCAGTTCAGAGGAAGACTATTTCTCCAACTCTCACCGTTCTGTAGTTGTCTCAGTTCCCCCTCCACCATGCCCCATCCATGTTAGCATGTTGCATAGATCCCTAAGCCCTGAGAAAAGGGAAGTGATACAGATACTCCATAGGACTTAGCATTCCAAAGTCTTTTATGTTCTACTCATTGACCTGATGTCGATTTCTGTCTTAATTGCCATCTACTGAAAGAAGAAACTTCTCTGATGAGGATTTATGAATGTGCTGATCTATGGGTATGGCAATATGTCATTAGGAATCACCTTATTAGTATGTTTATAGCAATATAATAGTAGTAGCTTTTATAACACGACCTTTTTATTCTCAGGTTCTTGGCCTGATTAACAGCTTAAGTTTGGCTTCCATCTTGTGAAGCAGGCTAAATTCAAGCAAAATGTGGTTGTTTGCTCCCATAACCTTTGTGGCACTATTGTGCCTATGGGCATATCTTGCAGAGAGGTTGTTATTAAAACATGGCAATATAGAGACTATAGCTGGGTGAAATTGATGATTAACTAAGTGTTTCTAATTGACTTCAAGTGATTATGTCACTGAGCTCTAACATATGATATTTTTTGATACTCCTTGAGTTGTACATATAGTCCTAAACATTCATGTTTCTGGTGAGAAATAGTTTAGAATACTATGTCGTATTTTCAGCCTCTTGCACCATTTTGTCTGTACTCTTAGCTCTGGACACTGTTGTCTAATTCTCTCTTTATGTCTAATTTCTATCCTATTGCTACTATACTGTTGCTGTAAAGTTAGAAATCAATGGAAAATTTGAAGACTCAGTGTAGGGAACACATGCTCTTCTTGGAAGCACACTATGCACTTTTAATATGCAAACATTAATTACTCATATGTCTTTTATAAGATCTCGTTCTTTTCCTTTTTGCTTACTATTGTTGAATTCTGTTTTGCCTAACTGAGGCTGCCATCTAGCTGATTTCAAATAAATGTGATCAGATGTGAAGATGAACTGAGAAAATGGCATAGGAAATTGGAGAGACTGAGGACAAAACCAGGGGATATTTAAAAGGTGGAAATGACAATATTGATAAACGTGGGAATATACATGTACAGTAGGAAGACAGTGGAAAGATCTACATGAGGTAGACTCCAGCATCATGTGCATAGATAGACATCTCTGAGCCACACTTGCTAGAACAGACTAGCTCTACCTTCTAGGCAATGAAGAAGATCTGAGAACTTTTAAATAATATTTTGAAGAACAAGTATCTCATTAGGTGGGATAGATTGGGAAGACACATTATGCCAAGGCAGATCGACAGACATAAGTAACTCACTTTCTCATGTATTTCGGTAGGCAGATATTATACCTTGTCATTGATGATGAAGACACAGTGTAAGATGTACTAAAAGTTTGACTTGCTCAAAGATTCAACATGAGATCATGTTTACAAGTCCAAGTGTGAAAGAAAGATAATAACAGCGTAATCTACAAAATTATAATACTGTGTTTTTCTTCCAGGAGAGTTTATTATACTACCTATCATCCATACATAATATTCTAATGTCTATCTATGCTTGTATCATTGAAATTTTTGCATATCTATTATTCTCCATTGCACATTGTTAGATGTGTCTCTCACTCTTATATAATTTAGAATCCTGATTGCAACATGTGATTTAAGGAAGGAATATTCATGCATCACTTGCAAATAAACCTTACAATGATTCTTTTTCTTTTTTTACTGTCATCCTATTTGTTGAAATATAAGGTGTTTCTTAAATGATTTCAGTGAAATAACAAAAAAATGCATTTCACTGGACAGCATTTTTGAGAAATGCTTTATTTAAAATGTATCATATATCTTCCAGTAGCTTTCAGAAGAAGTTCATAACAACTTCAAGAAATGAGTTAACTTCAAAATGCTCTTCTGTAGAAAATGATACAGAATACAAATAACACATTTCACTTTGAAATGTAAATATATATAAAAAAAATCTTGATTACAGTGAGGCAGAATCATATGTCTCCGTAGAAGAAAACGTGTTCGTTAAAAATAGCCAAGTTGCTTTTCTCCTTTTCTCTCACACTTCTCTAAAAACATGGAATCTATTTTTTTTTATAGAATTTAGATTCCATGGAAAGAACTTCACTCTGGTTTTTTCCCTCTTTAAATAGAAACAACTAGAACGAGCTTCATTTGATGTTATTCTGACCTAATCCAAACATTATCTAGGTGCTATATGCTGTCTCGTAACAAGTTCACAATATTTTTTAAAATAATTATTTTTCCTTAAGGGAGTGTACTTCTTGCCATGTCCATAAAATTAAACATATCATTTTAACATGCTTATTTTTGTCTGCGACTATGGCCTTTTTGTATTTAATGAAATATTTTTCAATGAATGAGACACAATTTCATTTATTTCTACAGATCCCGCTATGGTTCCTTTCAGGTTCAGGGCTCTTCCCATAGGTACTACTTATAAGTTCTATATACATTTTCTGTCAGAAAACTAATTAGATATAATTAGCATTTGGGGATGCACAAATGAATACAGACAGCATTGTGGACAAGTTTCTCTGATGTAACAGTTCTTACTCTTTGTAATTTTTGTTCACTGTCTGCTCTCCCTTCTCAACTGTAAGTCTACATACGAGTATAGAAATTGCATTTGTTTTGTTCATCTGCATCCCCAGGTAGGGGTGTCATCTTAGCATCTGTTACACAGTAATTTCCAATCAATACTGTTGAGTGAAATAATGAATTCTTGAACTTTGTTCGTCAGACCATGGTGAAACATAAATGTTGTTACTATAGTAACTCTTGCCTTCCAGGGTTATTGTCTCCAACCTGTGTAGAGTAACTAAAAATAAATATTGAATACGCTGGTTCATCTACATGGAGCAGCTGTGTTTGAGGTAAATCTTCCTCACATTGTCAAAAGGAAGACAGTTGTGAGCTATTCCCAGCTTAATCTAACCTGTTCTTATCAGACTATCGAGTACATACGCCTACTCAATTCAGTCTCTCATTATATTTATTAAGCTACAACTTCATATCAAGTCATAGGAGTTGGGCTCCATATTTGTTGTTGTGTACTGTACTACACAATTGGTGCCTTACAACAGGAGATGACAAATAGAAGCCAAAGCACACCTTCCTCAGGGCTCTGAGAAGGATCTCTTCACCACTTCCTCCAGTCCTTTGTCCTGCCAGCTGTAACTCTAGTCACTCCCAGCTATAACTTGGGCCACACCCTCTTTGTCTTCTCATCTCATCTTCACATAAGAATTGCTGTTAGATCTAAGACCATCCACATAATCCATGCTGGATATGGTTTTTATTTACACTTTCTCTTTGAGAGGAGCGGAGGTATGTCACATTGAACTTGCAACAGACATCACAGATTGAATTTCCTGCCTTTGTAGAACTTTTATCCCAATTTTTAAAAATGTGTGTGTGTGTGTGTGTGTGTGTGTGTGTGTGTGTGTGTGTGTCTGTGTGTCTGTGTGTGATAGCACAGCACACTACGGTTTCTTTCATAGCGTTAGTTTAAGGGATTATGAAAACATGTCTGAGAGCTGAATAATATGTAAACAACTGGGATAATGCTTTCCAAATATCTGGGTGTCCATGAAAGAGAACTGTCAGGAACTGATATTAAGAAAGCATGATTCACTCAAGGAGCTGAAGGAAAACTATAATCAGATAAGCCAGAGACTTGTGCTAGGCGGTTGGGAAAAGCCTCATTAATAAAGTTAAGGGATTTGAAGTTTGCCCTAAGATGAAATCAGAGCTCTGTGATGGACCAGCACTAATCCGATAAAGGCAGATCTTGTCCAGCAAGAGGAATGAAAGCTGCAGCAATGGTCCAGGGCATTCTTCCTCCTTCCAAGTGGCAAACTTTGTTCTTTCTAATATGTTATTGTAGCTCTGCTGGAAAACACAATAAAACAGTTACCTATCTCTGGCAGACTGTGACAAGTAAAAGTAATTCAACACTCTCACATTAAAGATTCAAAGCCAAGGGAAAACAAGGTCATCTATTGTGGGACTGCATAAGGGTATCCTGGGTCATGGTTGAGCAGGTACTTAGAACCCCGAGATTCTCTGTGGAATTCCTCTTGAGAACCGGCAGGAGTTCGGTCCCTCCCATCACCTAAGATCCTGAAAAACAGTCACAGATCTCCATAGAGTCACCCAGGCGATAGGCCTCAGGCCTTAGAGATTTACATACTAATGAAGGCCAGAGGGCAGAGCAAATTAAACATTCCTCCCCCCAGATCCTCCCCTAATCCTCCCCCTTTCTCCCTCCCTATATAACTCGGGACGGCCCTGAGTTTTTGGGGGATACGCCTAGATCCATCTATTATCCGTCATGTCAATAAACCTTTTTGGAACCAAGGACTTCCTCGTGTTACTGGGGCCTGCCGCCGCCAAGGCCCTCAGGCCGCTGGAACCGTAGGATCTCCCTCCCTGATGTGGGGACCCGCCACGGCGGCGGGCTTGCGCCGCTGTGGCGGCCTTTTTTAAATTTTTCCCACAATCTATGATTCTGCTAGAACTAAAGGAAAACTGGAACTAGTAGCTCCGCCTGTTACTGAAAGGGGCCATTTAAAATACTTCAGGAGCTAGGCCTTGGAAACAGATAAATCAGTATTGTACTGTCATCTTTGCTTTGTGCAGTGTGTTTGGGTTTGGACAGTCCCACAAATAGCTGTAACAATGGTACTGGCATGAGTATGTAGATCATGAACAAACATTAAATAATATTTCAAATTATTGTCCTAGGAACATAGATATGGTATGGATCATTATGTTTGTCATATTTCCCTACTCATATTAGCCTCATTCTCTGTATTATTTTATACCCAGTACAATAGCAATATTCATTAAGCATTACATTTGTCTGTGTTCAGTACATGTGTATGTTATTCTTTATACAGAAATGCTGAATTTTACTAATATTCATGCTTAGGAAATAATTATGCAGGGCTATGAAGTCTTCAAATTTATTTAATATTCTGTTAAAACAATTAAATTTTAAATTCAAACCCAGTTCATAAACATGTAATCAGAAGTACACAAAAGGAAACATATTAGTGATAAACTAAGTTATTATTTAAATTTCTATGACAAACTTTCTGATTTTCACAAGCCATGTAGCTACATAATCTTATTCTCATCTGAGCTTTGAATACAGTCTGAAGAAATCACTAGAGAACTGACTACTATAAAAATATTTGTTTTAGGCTGAAAATTCTTGAAGTAGATTATATCTTTTATGAGCACAGGAGTTGTAAGTAAATAGTGTCTTCTTTTTAAAAAAATGTCATCTTCTTTATCTTCAATAGAGATAATACTGTAATTTTTCTGAAACATAAATTTTTTAGAAAATTTGTAGTTTAATAATTTTCAGTGAGAAAATATGACATTTTGGAGTACACCATTAATTCCCATATCAGTACTATTTTGAAGATTGCGAAACTTGGAGAAGAACTAATGAAAAGCTTGAGTCCATTATTTACTAGATAAGATGCAACCGTTTAACTTGTCTCTCAACAGATTATGTGTCAAAACTGAGCATTGTAAAAACTCCCTGATGAAATAATGGCGACTAAAATCTGATTCCAATATTTAATACATTTCTGGAACTAAAAACCAAACAAACGTGACTTGCTTTTTATTACATTTAGAAAGTCTTCTAAATATTGTGACAGAATGACTTCTTACTGAAGTGAACAGTTAGCACTCCCTCACAGAGGAGGCTGCACAAGCCTGATGACCTGGGTTTGTTCTGATACCCTATGAATGCTGGATGCAGTAGCAGAGCCATAGCTGTGCCCCTATAGGAAGATGGGAAGTAGAGGGGGGAAAAAATAATGGACACTTGTGGACTGTGTATGCCAAGCTAGCCTGGCAAAAAAGTAGTGAATGATAAGAAACTTTGTCTCAAACAAGGTAGAAATCTAGAACTGTAAACCAATATTGTCCTCTGACACCCATATGCACATTGGGGCACACGCTGATACATAGTCATACAACACACATACACACACACAAATGAAATAATTTGTGGTGCTTTAGTCATGTTGAAGGATGTTAATGGGACTTTTTGATTAATATTTTAGGCTACTGATGACTGAATTATAATTTGTACTTATAGAAAAGAAAACAAAACTAAAATCTAAAAGCCTGAACTGTAGTCATAAGTTACATGAGGAAACTTTTTAACTAACTCATTAACACACACCAATTTTATATATTAAAGGACTCACTGTGATATTTCTGTCTGTGTATACATCTTCATATTTAAGCAATATCCCACCACACCCGGTGTAGAAAGCTGTAATAGAGAAAACGGAAGACAGTAATGAATTGAACCAGTGTATTTTAGGGATATGTAGCTGTGGCAGTTTTTAACGACAAGAATTCTCTAGACTATAATGTTCAAGAGCCCCAATTCAAAACTTAGCTTAAATACTTTTAACAATGTCTTAGTTTATTCTCTCTTTATATATTAAAAACATTATGATAACAGCAACTTAAAGACAAAGGTTTATTCTGGCTCACAGATCCAACATGTAGGAAGAGAAGTCAGGGCTGGAAACAACAACCCAAAGCACTGACCATAACACAATCAGGGACAGCTAGCCAACATTTATTCATTCCCGGATCCCAGCACATGAAAGGATTCCATCCATAATTAACGTTAAATATAATCAAAACAGGCCCCACATGTATGTTCAGATGCAGGCATCACGGAGGTGATTCTAGGTTCTGTCAAGTTGAAAACTATTGCTAAACATCACATTCAGCAAAAAAAGTAGTGTGATGTTGCTGTATATGATTTGGCCTTTTCACCAACAGCAGCAACAACAACAACAAAAAGAAAGCACTTAGATAGTCTTTTCTCCCTTACTTATTATTTATGATATATGTATACATATATATCATATACATGCATAACATATGCATATACATATATATACACATGTGCATGTGAATTCTTTTCCACATAAATATATCCTTGCTCTGTGAATATGGGAATTTATATCTTTAATACTTGAATTTAGTGAAATACATTAAATATAAATTAAATTAGTTTAACTTATTAATTTATATTACAGCACATGATTTTCATATTGTAGAAACAGCTGCCAAATGAATCTGCAATGCAAATGCGATCTTATTTTTTTAATTGGATATTTTATTTATTTACATTTCAGATGTCATCCTCTTTCCCCATTTCTTCTCCCTAGAACCCCCCATCCCATCCTCCCTCCTCCTTTTTGCTTTTATACCATTTTAATTAGATGCAAGTATTAAGGTCAGTTCTAGGTTGAGGGACTAGTAATACAATAGATGCAAATAGTCAAGGAACAAGCAAGACAATAAATACAAATAGTCAAAGAACAAGCAAGGCAATAAACAAAATTCCTTGAACACTCCCGTGATTACTGTTTATAAGGGCTTGTCAGGATGATCAAAATACCTAAGCCAACTTCCCTGTCCTAGCACAAAGTCATTTTCATGTCTGAAGCCTACTTCCTTGTTCTGGGCTAAAATTTAGATTCCTGCCTGACATTACTTCCTTGTTCTAGCCTAAGATTTAGATTCCTACCTGAAATTACTTCTTTGTTCTAGCCTAATGTCAGATTCCTACCTGAAGCCTACTTCCTTGTCCTTGGCCAATGTCAGATTCCTGCCAAGCAGCCCATTTCCTTGTCCTTGGCCCATGTCAGATTTTTGCCAAGCAGGGCCGCCCCAAAGGCTCTCTGCCTCTCCTCCTTTTTTATTTCATTAACAAGACTGATCATGTTAAGGCTCTTTAATTGTCAAGTTAAGATTACTTTCGTTTCTTCTACAATATTTAATGTAAGTTACATTGATTATACACCTTCTAATTGTGTTAGTGTGTTGAAATCCGGCAAGTCAGTTACAGAGGTCTATCAATCAGCTTTTGTTTTACTGCTCTGAATATCACAGAACCTTGATGTTCTAAAAATAGATAGCCAAATGCAATCTTAAAAGGAACCGTTAAATATACAAATGATAGCTAAACTAAGCTAAGCTTATAGAAGAAACTTTTGCTTGGTGGATGATGACCTCAGTTCGGCAAACATTAATTATATACATCTTATCTCACCTGGGTTGCTTAGAGATCTATGAAAATAAAGGTCAAATCTACAGTGCTTTTAACCATCATCACAATAAGATATTGACCACCAAGTGTCCCTTGCGTCTGCGTTTCAGCTTCTGACATGGCGGCAGAACAAGGGCAGATCCTGGTCATAGCCACAGCGGCCGTCGGGGGATTCACTCTCCTAGTCATCCTTACTCTGTTCTTTCTCATCACTGGGAGGTAAGCGAGTCATCCCAGGTTATCCCCGATATGGTGAATAACCACCCTTTACGTGTTTCACCCAGGTTATCCCCAAGATAGTGGATAACCATCCTTTATGTTTGTTCACCCAGGTTATCCCCAAGATGGTGAATAACCACCCTTTATGTGTATTCATCCAGATTATCCACAAGACAGTGGATAACCACCCTTTATGTGTATTCACATGTGTGTATGTGTAATCACATGCCTGACATGAACACACCATGGGCAACTCCACAGGGATGCAGGGGGAGGAGCAACTACCAATGTTCAGCATCAATTCCCAATAAACTAACAGCCAAAGCCTGCAGTCAAGAAGTCTGAAAGCTGAAGAGTAAAGAATAACTCACTCCTGATTTTTTTTTCTTTACTATATTCTGATGACTCCTTGAAGGACTTTTTTGGAAAAAAAATTTTTGTTTAATTAGACAGAGCAACTTACATAAAACTCTTTGAATTTGTTATGAAAGTAAGATGTTTTGTTAATTAAATATGAAGATACATTAAAATTATTTTATTTTTAATAAATGTAATATTTTTCTGCTTTAGAATAATATGTTGATTTTTTTAATTATTATAAGTTGACAAAAGTGAAAGATTTAGATTTGAGTTCTGATTATTGGTAAAAGGGATTCACCTATCTTGGACTAAGTTCTCTGCTTTTATGGTTTGGGTGTGACAATGTACTGAAAACCATATTTTCATCTTTAAATGTACTGGATGATGGCCAAGATGCAAGTCCTTAAACTTCACAAATAAGACTGAAGATAGTATGTTGGAGTTATTTTTAAATAACTTCTTTTGAAGTAATATTAGACATGTATTTATCAGAAATCAAAAATACTTTCAGATTATTCTTCTAAAAGAAAATATGTATTCATTCTTGTGCTAGCTAAATTTATGTCAATTTGGCATAAAGAGTCATTAGGAAGAGGAAACCCCAGGTGAGAAAATCTCCCTACCAGATTGACCATTTCAGATGGACATGAGAGGGCCTATCTGCTTGTAGGTGATACCTACAAGTACCTTGGCAAGTGATACTGGAAAGTATAAGAAATTAGGCTGAACAAGCTACAGTGAGCAAGCCAGTAAGCAGCACTCCTCTCTGGCTTCTGCTTCAGTTCCTTCCTCCAGCTTTCTTGCTTGATATCCTGTAGTTTTAGTGAATTGACAGTTGTAAGCTAAAATAAAGCCTTCTCTCCCCGAGCTGATTTGGAAGTGATAATTTCTCACAAGAACAGAAAACCAAGGACATTTGTAAACATCAGTAAGAGCACAGAGAACTCCTCAAGACTTCTGTTAATAATCAGTAACCTGTGAATGATACAAGATTCTATTTTCATGATTTAAAACTGTACAAATAATGCACTTAAAACAAGCAATAGATACACAGGCTGACTCCATATAAAGCACTAAACCCTAGCAGAAAACTCCTAAAGCAGATAAAGAAGTGATAGCCACAGGTAATAGGTAATGGGTGTGCCATTCAGATCCCTATGACAGAAAAAGATGAGGAGAAACAAAACAAACAAAGCAAAAACAAACAAAAGCCTTAATTCCTTTACCACAAGATGTACGTAACATGCATTACAAAGTCTATTTGATTTGATTATATAATGGGTTAGTACAAAATGCAATATTTTAAATCAACTTCATGATAAATGGATTTTTTGTTTATTTTTTATTGTTGGATACAAATATGACACTCCTCTTAAATTAAATGATCTAATATTATATGCACCCTAAACATCTTCAAAGAAATTTTCAAAATGGAAATTAAGAATCTTTCTAAATCAAAATTAATCATGATATTAAATTATCACAGTCTAGATAATATGATATGTTTTATGTCTTTGCATTAGTATGTCATATAGATTATCATTTCACTTGTGTGCAATTTTATGACGAATAAATTATTGTTGTCAAGATATCCACACCCCAAGTTTGCTGAAAAAATGTATTTTATAGCAGGTAAAGGATATGTCCAACAGAAGTTATTATATTTAGTGTTCTTTTGGCAACGTTTACTAAGCAACTATCAATAGATAAGTTCTTAGCAGTATTTTTATAACGCAATATCACACTGTCATTTTGACTTTTCATGCAACAAAATATTTTCATAAAATATTTTATGAAAATCCTATCTTTTCAATCAGTCTATTTGACAGTCCTATCTGATGCTAATATTTATGTATATAAAAAATGTTATACGAGGCATTTTCACATTATAAATATATTTTCAAGTTGGTCTTTATGAAGAGAGACAAGAACTTTGTCCGTGGATGATATGTTTTCTAATATTTTTAATTATTTTTTTAATTTTAGTTGCAAATCATATATATGTAGAAATGTATATGTATGTGAGCACATGGAGACTAGAAGAGGGTGTTAGATCCCCTGAAGCAGAAGGTACAGGCAGTAGTGAGCTCTCTAACATAGGTGCTGGGAATCGATTTCAAGACCTCTGGAAGGGTAGTAGCAAGTGCTTTTAACCACTGACCCCAGGCCCTTAATTGTTTTGTATCCTTGTATTACATAATGCTTAAATAAGCTTCTGTTTGCCTTTTTGTAAGGTGTCAATGGTACATAAAGGCCAAAATGAAGTCAGAAGAGAAGAGAAGAACGCACTTACAGAATAGCCACCGTGAGTATTGTCTTGTTCCTTGCTCTGTGTCTTCCTAATTCCTCCAGAGCTCCATTCAACTTTGTGATCCACCGGGCTGAGAAAGCAAACAAACAAAAAATTCATTTCCAACCTTTTGGCATGAAGGACTTCATCTAGCTCCAGGTTTAGGGTAGAAATTGCACCTGATTCTCATTAAATGACATTATCTTTTCTTCAGTGCCTGCAGGGGAACCCAACAAATTGAGTTTACTAAAAATATGTAGTGACTGATTGTGTCTAGTTATTCACCATCACAAAGACTCTGGAACATGGGTCAGTTTTGTTTAGTGGAGCATTAGTTATAGACATGTTGAAAAACCCTTATTACCTTTCAGAGAGATTGTCACTTAATCATACAACAAAGCAATTTACAATTCATTAGAACTATAAAGGTATATCAGCTCTTTAACTCTTAGAATATGTATGAAGCCCTGTGCTAACTACAAGGTTATATTCATTTGAAGATCTCTTCCTTAGCAAGCTATAATTACCACTATAGTTGGTTGGGTAATTGCCCTTTTCTTCTCCCAAATACCCACCTCCACCTTCACCTTCAAATTGCGAACTCTTTCATCAAGACAGTTTGTCTATTGAGAGATACTGAAGTAACAAGAAAGGAATGTTCTTTAATTAACCAAAGTATACGGATAATATACAGAGCAACTTGCTCAGCTATTTAGACCTCCCTTTTCTCTTAAACTAAGCATAAACAAAACAAAGCAAAAAGGTGAAAGGTTTTAAGTAATACATTATAAATTTCTGAGATGACTTGGAAATAATTCTAAGCCACATACCATTTTTCAAAGTGGTCTAAGAGCCATCTGCCTGAGAGACCTGGCCTGAGACAACCTCAAAACATTGTAAACAGATTCCAAAAACCTGGCTGCAGACATGTGGGCAGATGACTAATGCTGGGCAACCTTAAGATTCTCTGCAGGGCTTTTTTTTTTACTGGGGTGCAAAGAGAAACAGTGCTTCTGAAGTATTTATTATCTGCTTTCCAAGCAGCAGATTAGCATAAACTAAGGCAGATGGTCTCAGCAAGTCCTATTGAAAATAACCTGAAGTCGCCAAGGAAGGGAAGGAAAAAAAAAAGGAGTGTTTAAGAAAGTAGAGATTAATTAAATTGGAAACCTGATATTCACAATTGGGACCCATTTGGCCATGGTCTTTCTTATATTACATATATTGCATTTTCATGGAGGAAATGTTGTTATCTAGTTATTGTATTGGAAGGCATTATCATTTTACCCAAATGACTTAATTGTTAAAATTATGTATGAGTTAGTAATAGCATTTTTATCTGTCTTTAAAGTAGTATTTTCAACATGATCATATACCTAATTAGCTGACACTAATTCTCTATCAGAATCAAGGTAAATATAAATTGTAAGTCTGATTAAGTTATCAGTAGAAAATAAAATTAATGAACATATGAATACAATAGAGAGATACAAACTATCTCTTTTCTGTTATATTTAAACTTTGACAAGTCAAGATGAACATAGCATTTCAGAATCAATGTCAGGTCCTCATGCATCTGAAAATGTACTTTTCTGCTTCTATTTGTTTAAAATGCTAATTTTCTCATGTGTGGCTATCAAAACAATAAGAAGGTATAGCAAAAGGCAATGAATGAAGACAGCAAACATATAATAATTTTAAAAAGCAAATTATAGTTACCAAGGAATATCTTATTGCCTCCTCTAAACTTGCTTTCTTATTTTTTGTTTGTTTTTTAAATTTTTCCTGTAAGAACACAAGACTAAAAATACTAGTTAGTTGTGAATTAGTACGGTCTTCAATTTCTAAGAACTAATAAAATCAAATATCATCTGCCGTGCGCCTCTCCCGTCCAGCAAGAGTAAAGCACACAACACTCAGGTTCCTTCTCAAAGTGGTTTACTCAGGCTACTATTTCAGCTTAACAGAAGTGACCCCTTTCCCTTCAGTGCCAAGGCTTATAACCCTGCAGAGACCAATCAGTGTGTACCACGTCTCATCTCTCCATAGGCCTGCGGTCAGATCACGCCAGATCTCCTCACTCAGGGTGCAACCTCACTTGCCAAATAAGGGCTTGTTTACTCCACGGCTCTCAGGCAGCCGGTGCCATCTTAGGGCGAAGTCTTGAGTGCCTAACAATCATCCACTCATTTTATATTATGTGTTAGTTATTTTGAGTCTCTGTGACAAAATAGTGGACAGAAACACCTTATAAGTTCAAGGTTTATTTTACTCATGATCTCAGAGGTCTCAGCATAAGGGCTATGATGGAGCAAATACATTCAACTTATGGCAGATAAAAAGCAGAATGTACTGTGAGTACAGCCTATGCTGTGGGTTAGTGTACGTGCCTTCATTACCTCACCCACATACTAGCCCATAGGGTTGATTCACCAAGATATAAGGAAGTCTTCTCTCTTAATGACTACTATCTTAGAGCCCCTGTATAAACACACCAAAAGAAGACCTTTATTAACCCCCAAAGTATTTCTCTAGTTAAGTGGTCAATCAAAATTAACCATCCTGAGTCCACCTTCCATCAACTTGATGTCTAAACGTGTCTCCTTAAACCATAGCATGCATTCTACCCCTTGCTTCAAACAATTTCATGTGCATCTTACAATATCTTACAATGTCAAATTCATTCCATATCCCAGAACCCACTCTTTAAAGTGTTAATAATGCAACAATGCTGAAAACTTCAAAGTTTCCAACAAAACAGAGTCACAGAGACCAAATAAATTGATACAAAATTAATGCCAATACACTCATTCCAAATGTCAGAAATAGGGAACACCAAATAAGGTTTGGACCAAAACAAGGAAAATACTACAGAGTAAATATTCAATCAGATGGCTTTATCTCTAGCATCTAGGTCATGTTGTAGAATGACATAAATTTTAAAGGACTTGGGCATGACATCCTCCTAGCTATTTGTAGCACACTTGACTATGTTCCTAGGTTGGGTCTACTTGCTGCTTTTCTCAATAGGTATTTCATATTCCCATAATCCCTAGCTTCCTGGGATCTCTATTCCATCTTTAGCTTTGCTTTCTTACCTTTATACATTATCCTATCAGGACTTAGTACAATAATGTAAAATCTATACATTGCCTGGATCTCCTGGCTTTCTTTGAAAGTTGCATGGAAGCCTCTGAAAGGCCCTCCCAGAGAGGGGAGATCCCCACTCAAGCCACAGGAGATTATGGCCACTCAATGACTCAATGACACCGATCTTGTTGCAATCAACAAGAGATATAGTTCAATCAGCTCACTGAGGTTGAGACTCCCACACAGGGGCAGAGGAGCTTGACCCCCAGCTCGAGGAGAGTAGGATATTTAAGGGGGAAAAAACACAAACCAGGCGGAGTGAGGGGGGAGCTGGAAAGTACCAGTGGAAAGTTCCAGCCCATTATTCAGTGTGTGACAGGGTTCAAGGAACAATCATGGGAAAGTACAGGGTTTTTCTCAAGACTCAATCGTATTCAACCATATCAAAGTTCTTGGAGCACAAAGCCCTAGAACTAGCTGACCTCCTCTCCTGTCACAGTTTAGTCTGCTAGAAGCAAAAATTCTATTAACCCTTCACCTCCATGATTCTTCTACTTTCATCATTACAACACTAGAATTGGTGAAACATAATGCTGTGATCTTTTGCCAACATCAACCACGACTATAGAGTCCTCTCAATGTCTAGATGACTGAAAAAAACGAAATGAATCTTAAGGAAACAAATGTCTAAATAGTCCTAAGTTAGTAGTATATGCCAGTGTATCTCTCTTCTTAGAAATACCTTGTGTGACATGGGTAAAAGCCTGCTCATTCCTGAATGGCTCCCAAGGCATATTTTATTGTTCCAAAGTAGAGTACATAGCTTCTTTTTGATGGTTCTAATCTCTATAGCAAGCCACTCCCTCCTTTTCCATAATTTTAAATTTACATCTCTTTGAGCAAATTGTGAGGTAGGTTTTCAAAACCCTCTATTCTGTTTTTTAAATCACAGTTCTCATGTAACCACATGAGAATATAATTACCACAACTGTATCAGAGCCTTACTGGGCTACTGGAAATTTCCTCCACCATATCTTCTGTCAGTAACCTTTAAATTTAGCCTTCCCCTGGGGCATGGACAAAATGTGGGGAAATTCTTTGTCAGAATGTAACACAAATGTTCTCTAGTCAGATTTCCAGTAGAGTTCTACTTCCTGTAAGAAACTCTATACATACAGTCTTTACTCTTGGCATTACCACCTGCATTCTAGTCTTCTGACTTCTCTCCGGAATTACATTTAGATACTTCTTAAAGCTTCTTGAACCTCTGTCACCAGAATTTTTTCAGATCCTTTCATAAACCATTTCCAGAGTTTTTGAACCACAGGATCCAGTTTAGTCACAGTAATTTTGCCATTGCTTTACATTAGATTTCTTAAGGAGCAAGGACTTATTTCAAACTCATCCTTTCAGAGGATCCTGTCTATAGTTACCTAATTCTGTATTTCTGCCTATAGTGAGATAATGTATCCTGGAGGTAAGATCGTGTGACAAAAACTATTCAATTCATGGCAGCCAAGAAGCAAAGCAAGAGAGAGAGAATTTATGTACTGTGGGATCTCTCTGTGTTTCCCTTTTTGTTCAGGCATCAACCAGGAGGGAAAACAGAAAAAATTAAATCATTAACATGTAAGTACCTTAGTGTGTCACTTCTCCCTTTACATGCTCACAAAATATATGTCTAATAAAATACTATTAAATTAAATCAATCTCATATTTTGTTGCAGTGCGCTTTCCAGGAGTTAAAACATACATTGATCCAGACACCTATGAAGACCCATCCCTAGCAGTCCATGAATTTGCAAAAGAGATTGATCCTTCAAGAATTCGCATTGAGAGAGTGATTGGAGCAGGTAAAATAAAATAAAATAATATCTACACTTTTAGGTCACAGCTTTGCAACTGGTTTATCAACATAATATTATGAATCTCAATGTGTTGCATCATTGAAAATGTTAAGTATAAAAGTATTTTCTGATTTTTAGTTAGTTTTAAAAGGTGGATGTTTCCATATTCAGTTCCCAAATAAGGAGAACATTTGCAAAAGTTATTTTCACATTCCATAGCCTGTTTTCATAATGAAGATAAATTACAAAAAAAACTAGACTGCCTCAGGAATTTATTTTGAAAATGCAATTTCAGGAGTTTGTCATGAGGTTATTATAGATTTGCTCAAGTCCCAGCGTCTATAGACTTATACTATAATTAGTGTTCATAAAGATGACCTTGAAGCTATGCAAGACTCAGAGTGTTCTGAAAATCATTGAAGGTAAAATTTGGTTCAATATAGTTTTAGATCATTTTAATGCAAATTAATAATGCTTCCTATGTGCAAATCTCTAGTACTTAGATCTTTTCATTATTCAGCTATTCTGGTTTTAAAAAATTATGGTGAAGCACCCCACAAGAATTTATGGTGTGCATTAGCTAGGAGAAACTATGCCAATATAAAGGTCCTTAAGAATAAAAAATAATTGCTCTGTAAGTCTTTGATGCAGGATAGGCAGCCTAGAGGTTTGCAGAAGAGCCTTCTTTTATCAGGTCTTGCAAAGGGTGAAGTTCCGTTATCCCTTGTTCCTTCTCCTAGCATATCCATTTCTATATGGTCAAGGTTCACTTCCCAGTACATCTGCCCTTCAGCTTGGAGGAGGAAGAAGAGTTCAGTCTACTTGTCTTTGTTCTTGAGACAATAATCTAGAAATTGCAAACACATTGACTTGCCTATCAAATACACTTATATGAACGCACTGAAATTTGAGAAATATAAACACTGACAAGACATTTTAAAAGCAAATGTTATAAGAGATCTTAGGCATCTTTTGTGTGGTCATTAGTCTTCTGAAGATATTCTATGTGTGTTATCCTCTGGAGAAAACACAATAAACCCAGGCATGATGTGTCTCCTCAAAGACCATAAGAAAGCAGCTGACTGTACCTCACTCCTTCAAACCCTTCTACACAGCAGGCTATATAGTTTTCCAGGTGCAATGCATGATGAGAAAAGCAGGAAAGAAGGTCCCTTGTTAAAACAATTACTGCAAGTTTTAAGATAATGTTTGAAACCCACTGCCAACTTCTAAGCTCCAGCTCTATCTACATGATTGCACAGCACATCCCAGGGGTGATCTTGTTTCCCAGGGTCTCTGAATACATATACTACCCCTACTCCATTCCTCAGGCCCACAGGGTCATCAGGTCCCCTGCACACCCAGATTTCCCTTTGAAAACTGGCATAAGTGTCTCGTGCACTGCACAGTGATGTTCTCATCTGAAAAGACTTCCCTATCAGAAAGATGAAAGGCTTAGCAAACAATTGAATTCTCTGTTATCTTCTGCTGAATAAACAGCAAGAAAACCCCGAGTCAACAGGCATAATAGAAGTGTGTGTTATATTTAATTTCAGAGTTTTTGTTTGTCTTTTGTTTTTCTAAACATTAGAGCAATCTGGAAAAAAAGAGATGTAAGGCATTCCAGTCACTGGTCAACTTTCCTCTTGTGTCACATATGAAATAGTATTTACTGACTTGAAATTTTTATTTGTTTTATTAATTATCATTATTATCATCATCTGTGTCTCTGTATATATCAGGGATGTGTGTGTGTGTGTGTGTGTGTGTGTGTGTGTGTGCCACATCATGCATATGGAGGTCAGAGGTCAACCTTCAATAATTGATTTACTCGTTCTATCCTGCTGAGGCCTGCTCTCCAGTGTCTCTGCTACTCAGTGTGCTCTAGGTTACCTTCCCTTCTAGCTTCTGAACTAATTTCCAGCTTCTGTCTCCTATCTGGATGCTGGGGATGCTGGAATGACAGATGTGCAACACCACATCTCTCTTTTTGTATGGGGATTTGGGTACTCAATTGAGTCTTCAGGCTGTGCTACACAGCAAGCGCTCTTAGCTTTTATCAGTTGAGTGATCTCACCAGCCCACTATAACATTTAATGCCACATAATTTAACACTCTCAAGATAAAGCAGAAATGTGTTTGTATTGTAGCCCTCGGTGTATAAATTAAATGCCAATATACTGAGACACAAAATCAAGTATCTAAAATAGAAGTGATATGAAGAAGTTCAACTTTCAGTTTGAAGCTTCTGTGTCTGAATCAAACTATATATTTTTTCTCTCAAAAGTATAACAGATACAATAACTACTAAAAAGATTTTCTCCATACCATTTTCACCTGCTTTATCTAAACTTCTCATGTGTCAAACACAGAGTATTTAAAAATTTGTAGTTGCTTCTCTATGTCTCCTCTTCTGGCCTTCCCCCTCCTCCTCCTTTTCCTCCTCTTCCTCTGCCTCTTCTTCCTCCTCTCCATATCTCACCTTTATTTAGCTTCAAGTTCCATACAATGTGTTGAGGGACTCTTTACTATTTGCCTTTAAAAATATAAAAGTGAGACTATACTGCTACATCTTAATGTTTCCCTTTGTGGCCCTACTCAGTTCTAACAAACCCTTTAGGCCATGTTTCTAAATAGGATTGTGTTAGGAAACACTGATGCTTTGTTGTTGTCACAGCCAGTGTAGAGAATGCACTATTAAATGTAGGGCTAAAAAAAAAAAAAAGTGCAGTGTCTTTTCTCACCTATGACAAGAATCATGGCCTATACTCCCATAAGAAAAGATGGGTTAAATACAAAAATAAATGGCACCTAATTAACGTTTAGTATGGTCAAAGAGCCTTCAGAAATAAATGCTCTAAGATTCAGGGAGTGTTATGCTTTGGCTGGTAACAGTAGATACTGTTTGCAAATGTGGCCAGATAAGAAATGTGGTCTAATAAAAGAGACTAAAATGGGAATCCCACAGTGGTTGTCTTCTTACCTTTATGTGTAGCGTTCCCTCCTGCTAGATTTGAGGCAGAAGTATTTGGAATTGAAGCAGTGGAAAATAGAATATAATAATATACTCTGAGGCAGTACAGAGCAAAGGATGTACACATGTTCAACCCTTACACAGAAAGACATAGAAAGATAAAAGCAATGAACCCAGTTTGTAGGATTTGCTTCAGAAAAGAGAAATGGACAAAGACCATTTTTATATTTTGTGAAATGTTCCAGAGAAAAAGAATAGGGACGAGACATGTAGGATGTCAGGAGACAGCCAGAGAGACTCCGAAGATCTGCCATTATCCTGGAGGATGGTATGTGAATGTGCTACACAATTCTTCTAAGCCTTAAAATACCTTAAATTATGGAAGTATAATAATATATATATTTATCATATATATTATGTATATATATGATATATATTTACAAAATCTTAAACAGTAAGCTTCCTTGGTTTAGTCCTGTTTTGTTCCCCTCCACACGCCCCTATCCTTTCCCATTAGAGTCTACTTTTTTTTATTATGTACCAAAGTGAACCAGAAAACTTCTTTGGAAATGTAAGCTAAATTACATAAGTGGCTGAGTGAAGATATAAGACAGAGGTGAGTCTGCAAAGGAGATGGCAGAGGTCAGAGACTATCACCAGAGAAGTGTCAGGTGAGTGCTATCCAGGCTGGAGGAAGGCACTGATGGTGGAGACACAGCACACAGCCTCACAATTCACCTCTGTGGAAAACATCTGTAAGACCTACATGCATGTTTCACCAAGACATAGTCATAAATCATTTCAAGTTTCTCATTGGTAGACACAGACAAGTAAGTGTTTCTTACGTGAGTTATAACAAAGGAATATAAAGATGTCTGCATTAATGTTCTCAGGGGGAAAAAAAAGAACATGGAAAAATGGCATTGCACTTGACCCAGATTACTTAACCCATTGTCTGAGCCACGTTTACTAGGTGCTTGATACTTACAGAAGACAATGTACTAATTACTGCTTCCACATGAAGTCTTTATTCTGATTGGAGATATGTGTATTCCACATGTCTTCCACAAACATTGTCCTGGGATTTTTAATCTTCATGACTGAATATTATGCAATGAAAAACTTAGTTGGCCAGTATGAGTCTGTGTGTGTGTGTGTGTGTGTGTGTGTGTGTGTGTATGTGTGTGTGTGTGTACGGTAATTCTTACTGTTTTGATGAGTTTGCTGGGACAGTTTTTATTTCACTATTCTACTTAGTAGAGGCATCTTATCTTTGTTCATCAGCACATGCCCAAAGTTTCATGAAAAAACACATTTCCATTTAAATGAGGTGAGCAGCTCTGTTGCATAGGAGACAACCTGATCATCTATCTCCTTTGACTTTTTTGCATCATAAAATGAAAATACTATGGATAGAAGACTATAAAACAGAAACTCCTGGACTAAAACGTCAAGACAGATTAAGGCTGAGTCATTATGGTACCCATATCTTGAGATAATGAAAAAGCCTAGTAAACTGAAATTTAACCATGGTTAGGAAAAAGATCAGTGGACAGTACCTCTTTTGGGGGACAGAAAAATACCTGCGCCATTATGAGAAAGCCTTTCTGAATGGAACACCAGTAGTTTTGAAACATTATTCCGTTGAAAAGTATCATTCTTGTGTCTCTAAGCCCATAGAGCATCATCCTTCTTACACATGACCTTCCCTCTTTCCCTAGTCACAGTGACAATGCCATATCTGCCCGTGATTCTCATTCTATCCCTTTATCTACACAAAACTCATTATTTCCTCTGCTGTCAGCCTCCACTTCTGGCTTAGTGTCACTATGTTTTTCTATTACTAAAGAAAGTCAGAAGTTTAAAATGTTAGTTTCTCAGCAATCAGCTGTACACAGGGAAAAGAAAGTTGAAAAGACAATCATAGGGAACAAGAAGGAGGGCCAAAACACTCACTCATTCTCAGTAATGTTCAAGGGCATTCTTCCCTTTACGCTGGACAAGTCTAAAGGCTGACTCTCATCTGGTCTTAATGTCCTTGTCCCTTTTAAAGCTCCACCTCTCACTTATTCTTTCTACTATCAATTTTATTTTATTTATTTTCTGAGATCTCTAAATCATAGGCCCATTATTACATATTACACTTTCTTGTAGTATGACCATAAGAAAGGTAGGAAGTAGTGCAATTGTGGTCTCATAAATCATCTGTTACAAAAAGGAATTAGTAATTATAGTGCATGTCCTCTAGGTTCAGATGAAAAGCTCTTGTAGGAAGTCAGGTCTGTGTTTGGAGATTGGGCAATGATTGAGCTTCTCAGACATCAGAGTTGCACAAAGTCTACACTTTTTTTTTTTGAAACAGATACAATTGTTGCCATGCTCTGATTTGGCCAACTTAAAATATTTATGGTAGAGAACACATGAGCATGGTTTTTAAAAACTATTTTTAATAACCCCTAGACAGACCTGGCAGTGACTTTGATTCATAAATTTTATGGCTTTCTAAGTCAAATTATATAAGAAATGATAAGTGTTTTCTGTTTTCCATAGACAATATGACATGAGCAAGGGACTCACATGGAATCAATGTTTGAGTCACAACTCTCCTGCTACTACTCAGTGGCTTGCATCAGTTCAATGATCTTTTAGATATTAGGCTTGTTACCTGTACAATCACTATCTTGCTGGATAAATGAAAGATTACAGATGGTAAGGGCCAGATACTTAATAACAATCAAAGCATGGAAGCAAGTCTGTTAGGTTGAAAATTAATTTACTATTCATGCAATTTTGATGTCTACAAATATCACTTATTATACAATCTCAAAACATCATCTGATACAAAATCCACCATAGACAATTTTAATTTCAATGCTGTATGTAACATAATACTTAACGATTTTCAGTTAACTAAGGTTACTAGTTGAGTTTAAATTTCACACTTATTTGAGTGAATTTTAATTTCACTCTTATTTGAGTTGAGTTTTAATTTCACTCTTGTTTCACACTCATCGTAACATGTTCCCTTTTTTTTCTTTTTAAATAAAACAAACCTATTCTGAATTTTCTCTGTATCTTGGAAGAATACATTTATCCTATACTTTATTGTTGCCATAAACTTAACAGAATAACTTGTCTTTAATACTTTTTGATTTCAATTCCTTAATGAATCTATTTTCTAACAATTCAAAGGCTTTAAAAGTTTAATCTTTTAAAAATATTCAAAGTCTCTAAGATACCTAGTATCACTAAACTATCTAGAATATCCATGTAAATCTATTGTATCAACTTATTTCTGTCAGACAAAAAAAATCAATTTATTATCAGAAACAGGACTATAGAGCAATTTGCTAGACCTTAAGTAATTTTAGTGGCCTCTAACTTAATATTCTGCATCTTATTTGTGGATCTATTTAGTGTATTTCTTATTTTCATAAGAAATTGTCAGTCTTAAAAACTGTATCATCACACTACTCATTTGAAAAAAACGGAAATAAGCGAACATTGAATTAGAAATCAAATGAAAAATTCAAGAATACAGAGTTATTTCAAGACCATCAAGATGGAATCTTCTACAAGTCTCACTACCTTTCAAATCCTTCCCATCTCCCTCCCCCATACTCCCTCTCTCCCTCTCTCTCTCTCTCTCTCTCTCTCTCTCTCTCTCTCTCTCTCTCTCTCTCTCAAAAATAAAAAGGAAACAAAAAGAAATAATGCCTACCCTGAAATATACTTTATATACCCAGTGAGATTCTATTGGAGAAAACTAATTTTTCCTTTGCAAGCCTGTCTATTGGAGATAGCTTCTTGGTTAGAGACAGGAGCTCCTATCTAATATCTCAGTGCTGAAACTGCGCCTGGCTTGGATCTGTACCAGCACTGTATATTCTGCCAGAGTCTCTGTGAGTTTATACAGCATCAGTCCTGATGTGTATGGAGGACACTGTTTGATTGGTGTCATCCATCACCTCTGGCTTTTACAGTCTTTCTGTCTCCTCTCTCTGAGCCCTGAGGGGAGATGTGCCATTTAAGACTGAGTGTTCCAAGGTTTCTCATGCTCTCCACATTGTACAACTGTGGGTCTCTGTATTGATTCTCATCTACTACAGGAAAAACCTTCTCTAATGATGGCTTAGCAAAAATTGATCTATCAGTAATAATAGAATGTCATTCAGGGTGATTTTTATTGCTGTTTCTTTAGCAAAACAATAGTATTTGTTTTCTCCCAAGTCCCCTGGCCTACTTGGTCTTAGGTTCTTAGCCACCAAGTAGCACCAGGGATGGGTTCTATCTTATGGAGTGGCCTTATAAAAGATATTGGTTGGTTATTCCCACATTCTTTTTGCCACTACTGCATAGAACAGTCATCATTGTAGATCACAGAGTTTGTAGCTGGGTTTGTGTTTTCCTTTCTCCTCTGTAAGCATGAAAAGTACCTTGCAGTACTAAGAACACTATAAAAGAGAAGACTCCAGTTCAGCACCAGCTCAACTTTTCTGTCCAATACAAATTTTAATTCTTCATATTTCTATGATATGTTATTTATGTGTCTTTAAAAAGTATCATTAAAAAGTGTCATAAAACTGAAACCAAGAACATTTGCTATCTTTCAGTTACAGTAGATTAGGAATCTAGGCATGGCTTTTGCTCCTTCAGGGATGCTTACAAGATTGCAATGAGGATAGAAGATGCAGTGAGCACACATGAAGCTCGGCTAAACAGAATCTAGTTTCAAATTCACAAAAGTAGCCGTGGTCAGGAACAAGCTATCTGTGGTTTGGGGAATGGAATGCCTTGATTCTAACCATGCATTGATTTCATAATCTTGCCATGTAGTCTTCTCCAAAGTTATAGATAGCTTCATCAAAGCCAAAAAGATGGTGTGTCAATAAAGCAGAAGTCACAATATTTTATAAATAATAAAAGAAGTAACATAATATCAACTTTCCCATTCTGTTGGCCAGAATACTAGGGCCATCCAACCTTGAAAAGAAAGATTGTATAGTATATAAACACCAGGTTGTAAGGGACCAATGTGGCCTATCTTACATGTCTGCCTAGAATAAAAAATATGTGTTTGGGCATGATAGTCAAGTTCATCTGTTTCCTCAGAAATATATTCACTTCTTCTGTCCAGTTTGTGTCAATGCTGAGTTGAAGACAGCATGTGATGCTTAAGAGTATATTCTGCAATGTCTCTGGACAGCGCAGTAGAGATTGCCCTCGTGGGCAGGGGTTTCAGTGAGCTGAGCCAAGGGCATGAGATGCCTTACCACCACCACCACCACCACCACACTCACAACCTGAGGCAAGTGAAAGAACTGGCCTTGTCCCTCAACAGCTGTAGCACTCTGGAGATGGAAAACTGTCCTGCACCTCAACTGGGCAGCACAATAGAGCTAGCCCTGGTCACGAAGGCACACATGAGCCTGCCCCAAGTGTGTAGAGCCGAAAAGCTGACACTTCCCCTTGCTGGCTGGAGCATTGGGTGAGGTAGCTCAGATAGTTCCCCCTGGTGATGAAAAAGTGTGTAGGACAGCTAGTAAGCTGACCAACTCTTGAATTGGAGCACCCCAAAATCTAACTCATGTATGAACTAATGGAGGATATGAAAGGGTCAATCCTGCATATACAAAGCTGCAGGATCTCCATGACACAGGGCAATAACAGGATGCCTGAGAAGTGTCCCAGGAAGAATCCAGCATTAATAGTGTAGCAGAAGCCAGAGGCCTTGAAACAGACCAATGCCAATACACATTTGTTAAGTAAAGCTTTGTGAACAAGAGTGTATGCTGTTAGACACACTATGACACACTATAGCTTCCACAAGATGGTTTTTTATGCTTTGGGATTTGTGTGTGTGTGTGTGTGTGTGTGTGTGTGTGTGTTCCTTTTGTAGGGAGGGAGATATTGTAAAGGTAGATATGAAGAGAGAAGGAGATGAGTGAAATTGAGGTACATGGTGTGAAACTCAAAAATATTCAGTAAAATACTAAAATATATATGTATATGTATATGTATATGTATATGTATATGTATATGTATATGTATATGTATGATTAAAACCTGGGGAAAAACTCAAATGAGTTGTGGGGTAAGACTAGCAGCATGAGACAGAAACATCAGGGTTCATCAGACTAACCGACCAGAAAGATCTTCCTCTAGAGACCTTCCTCAGAGTTTGAAGGATTCTCTCCACTTTCTTACATCTAAGTTCAGGTAAGTTTTTTTGTGCCCTGTATCAGAATTGTGCATATCTTGATGCTAGCTGGGGCATCCAGGGTTTTAGGTCCCATTTTTACAGACTCAGCAATCTAGCAGTCTCTAGACCTGATGTTCTCTTAAAGCCAACAGACATAAAGTGTTGGCCTCACATGATACTTATGAAGAACTTGCAAAAATAGTTAATATTGTGGATATAACATATATATTTCTTATATATTTCTAAAATTGAAAGTAATTTGAAATTTGTTTTTCATAGATGCTAGAATTCTTTGGAAAAAAATAGATACCAATTGAATGTAGCTCTATACTTCTGTCTTATAAAATGTGAGGTTGTTTGTACTGTATAATTATTTCATAATGCCATCGAGACCATGTGCATTCTATATTGGTAAACTATAAGATGTGAATTAAGACTATAAATCTCTTTAAAGGATTTGCTTATGTCATACTAGAGTTTACCCAGCATGAGGCAATTAGTTTATTGTTCCCATAGTGATACTTGTGACCTCAATCTAATTGTCTGTGTTCTTAACTAATGGATTTTGTGGGATTTTTGTCTATCTAAGGTATCTGTTACTATGAAACAAACCATCCCCAAACAAAATCTCTCAAAATAATAATCAATTAGTTTATTTATAATTCATCAATTTTGGCTGGTCTCTAGAAGGAGCAGGTGTGGGTATTTTCTGCCAGTGTAGCCTAAGGTCACTTGTGGGACCAGAAAGCAATGTGACCTGGTGAGTATCAGAAGCAAGAGTGAAGCTGAGACGTGTTCAAACCCTGAAAACTCATTCTGAGACCAGCAAGAGTAGGACTGCATCCTCCCTGCTCTGGGTCTGCATGTCCCAGTACATGTGGCATTATGATCTCCACCTCTGCTTCCCTTGAGGTGGTCATGTAGCCTGTAAGCACCTGCCATTCCTTTTCATACAAATGAAGAATACCCAGCGCCTCATCCCAGCTAAGAATTCCCAGCACCTCAGCCCCCCCCCAAAAAAAACCCTTACCCACTCCCCAATGTTTATATAGCCCTTGTTACCCCCAATAAAGAGAAGTGTTTCACTGTAAACCAGCTCCATAGAAGACTGTTTCTCCCATACTCACACTGACTGAGATCTCATCTAATCCGTCCACCTGGCTAAGCTTCATTCCTTTCGGGATAGCTTAGTGCACAATGGTGCCTGGATATCCCAAGGAAAAAAGCAGACCCCTACTGATAGTCACTCCTCTACTACAGTCATGGTGGGCTTAGATAGTGCTACCAGCAGGTAGCTGGCTAGAACATCTCAGGAGAGTTAGCTCATCTCCATATTATCTCCCATCCACTGGACCCCGAATTATGGTAGTGGTAGTGTTCTAAGCAGGTGAAGAAAATGCTAAGTGACCACTCAAGGTCTTGACTCTGAATTCTGACATCAAGGTCCTCACAGGTTAACCTAGTCAAAGCAAATACAAAGCAGTTCAGATTCCATGAGATGGTGAGGAGGACTCTAACTCTTGATGAGAGAGCAGAGTCATGCTATAAATGTGTCTAAGTGTAGAACTGGGTAGAATTTGAGGCCACTTATTGTAATCTACCACATAATTCATATGTTCCGCATGTATAAAAGAGAATCGACATCTTATAGCCTATAAGATAACAGACACAATGAATTTTTATTAATATTTTCTCTGACATTTTAATTCGCTCTGCCACACCCACTTATTACACTCACAGTTTCCTTATGTAGCAACTACTAGGTAGTCAGCCTGAAGTTAGATATTACGATGTTTACAAAAATAAACAGGAAAGCTGCTCAAGTTCAAGAGGAGAATAGAAAATAATATAGAAAAAATTAAAAGGGGCATAAGCATGTTAGACATGTGTATAAACTGATATACACCTTCAAGAAATTTGAAATCCACTATGGACAGAGTGATCAGATCTGTGTACTACCTATGTGAGTCAAACTGCAGCTGGACAGTATGATATATAATCTTATGACTTCCCACTGTCATTATTCTGCAAACCTGAACTTCTACAAAGTAAGGCTGATCCCACCTTTTACTCCTCCACATACCTGAAGGCTGACAATGTATAACCCTCATACATCTCCAGTTTTTTATAAATAATTTGTCTGAAGTTTTCAACCATTCCTACATATCCTAAAGTCTGGATAGTTCAGCATGGTCACCTTCCCCTAGGGTTTTGGTTTTGGTTTTTCTGATTCTTTTTTGAATGGGACCCAATATTCCCATTTATTTTTCTAATCAATACAGAAGATGCAGAGTTAGCTTCTTCCCTGTTGAGACTCAATTAGGACAGCAGGGATTCATGTTTCCTTTTGAAAAGCTGCCATGCACTCTTGCTGGAGAGAGCTTCCTACCAGGTTATTCCCAGTGGGCGATCTCAGAGAAGCTGCTATTAAGTCAAGCCCATTTCTACACTGGATCAGCTGACTTCATTATGATCAGTACAACATCATATTTACTTTATGCCACACTATAAGTATATGTATACATCACATGTGTATTCACTCTCTGTGTTAAATACAATATACTCATATGTCCCTGTCAATAATATCCCTAATAAATTCCACAACTTTCCATGTCCGTTTTGACTTCAATTAGTACAGTTACTAATATTTTGTTTTGCTTTGCTTTTTGTTTTGTTTTGTTTTGTTTTGTTTGAGACAAGGTTTCTCTGTGTAGCCCTAGATGCCCTGGAATTTGCTTTGTAGACCAGGATGGCCTTGAACTCACAGATCTATCCACCAGTCTCTGTCTCCCAAGTACTATGATTAAAGACCTGCACGCCTACACCCAGTTGCAATCTTTTCTTTTCCAGTATTGTCTGAGGTGTTTTCTGTCTTACAACAGCTGAGAGCTCCCTGTTCAGCAGTGATTCTCTTTGTTCTTTCTTCATTGAGAAGATTAGGATTGTATTGTGGGGATTCTGTATTTTTGACTCCACACTCATCCTTTAAAGCAGTCATTCTCAACTTTCCTAATGCTGTGAGCCTTTAATACAGTTACTTACATTGTAGTGTCCACAATATAAAATTGTTTTCATACTTCACAGCTATACTTTTACTACTGAAATGAGTTGTAACGTAAGTATCTGATATTCACAATATCTGAGAGGCAACTCCCAAAGGAATTATGACCCACAGGTTGAGAAGTGCTGCTCTATAGAGTTCCCCAGGGGTAAATCATATCAACCAACATTGCTTCAACTGCCACACCAAAATGTCAACATTCAATAGTTCTAACCTTTTCTCCTAATTTTTTAGGCATCTTAAGAAAGGAAGTGAGTCAGTTTTCATTTAAGTTTTCACTCCTCACTCCTCATGCTTGATTCTGCTCCAACAGCAACTCAGTTAACTCTTGGAAAGACAGAGATAAACACCATATAATACAGACTCCTCTGCTGTTCTCATGGAGAAATAAATAAGCTGCAGGTTGAGAAGGCATTTCTGTAAGGTCTCTTGGAGGCTACAAACACATGGACACTCTTTGTGTTGTAATGCTTTGTCTAGGCAGAAAAGTTCTGCTCCTGCAGAATCTTCCCTCATGGTTCCTTCTTTACCTTGTCTTATTAGGAATGGAGGCCTGTCTTTGACATTAAGGATATTAAGTTCTAAAGTCAAAATGGTATTAACATATGTTTTGCAGGAGAATGACAAAAGGGGTCCTAATAAAAATAACAAGAATCTCTTTTCTTTCTGCCTCATAGGACATCATTCTGTACTCATCTGTGCCCATGTACCACCACACCCAATTTGTGGAAGAATTTTAACTGATTCTATTTTTGTTTTAATTGTTATTATAACATTCATATGGCTTTTAACTCCCGATGTTAATGCTACCACAGCTAATAACTTAGTAAAGTTGTTACCTATGTTACTCTACATCTTCGATATGGTATTTATTTTAGATGTATGTTTTGTAAAATTTTCCCATGTGTATGAACATTACTTTTATAATTAAATATTTTCTCACAATAATCAGTACTTAAAACATAAGGACAAAAATAATTATACACATGTGCTTAAAATAGTTGATCTTCTGTGTTGGGATTTCTAACAAGGCAGCTCTTGACCATCAGTTGCCATCTTCTGCTCATATAGGAAAGATAGATTTAATCAGTCCTTTTTATTCAAGCTGTTGAAGTATAGGTGTACCTTTTAATAAGCCATTTTCTCTAAGATAGGTGTTCCCCCACTGAATTTAGAGGAATAAAGTTATTTCTAGAAAACTGTCGAGTAGTTAAAATTTAAAATCAACTAGACATACATAGAGTTACAAATTCTTGTCAAAAAATCATGCCATCTTACTTTTATTTAAATAAAAAAATAAAAGAAACTAATGGGTTAAAAAAACAAAACAATCAATTGTTATTTTAAGAAAAGCAAAGAAATACTAGTTGTTTAATATCTCAAGTAGACTTTTCTGTGAATATGCAGAATAAATATATTCTACATTTGGTTTATGATTGTTGTTCTCTTATAAAAGAGAATCTCTTCTTCTATAACAAATGACATACAGCTTACATCTACTTCACTAACATGTACGTGAACACTGTCAGAAATTGTTGTTCTTATTCTGCAATGAAGTCCAAAGTAATCGCCTAATGTATCATCACTTTAAAAGAGAAAGAAAAAATATCAAAATGTAGGCATTTAGCATCTTTGTCTGCTCTTGTAGTATAACTTGTATAACATCAGATACCCTTAAAGTTCTGAAAATTCTAGTTTACTAACATCAAATTCAAAGTGTTCATAGACATATTTTAACATCATTACAAATTTATCTCTCCTTATTTATGATTTTCTTTTTAAGTGTTAAAAATTCTCTACTGGTTACTTTGACTTCCCTATAGAATTCAGTATGGTTTATCTGAGGAAATGCTTGAAATTTATAATTATTGTACAGTTGTTGGTCACTTCATGAGTTATGAATATAGTAAGTATAACTATATGTTATTGCTATAGTTTTGGAAGATGCTTCTATAGAGATTAAAGTGAAGAGTTAAGCCCATTATATTTCTCTTCAAACATGACAAATGACCCTAGTTGGAAAAGCTACTGCTTTCTACATGGATATGAAGAAAATGTATTGTTTAGAGTTGTACAGAGTACCTCAAGAGGTCTTTTTTGTATGGGTCAAAAAAAATCTAAAGATGTTTTTCAGAAATGCTAGAGTAGTAAGAGCTTTCAAGTGTTGTATCCCAGACACTATTCAATGGCCTTAAGGTTGACAATAATCCACATTAACAATAAGAGTGTACAGAGTACATATTATGAGAAAGAATGTCTTTGTCTCCTGCTGTGATTCCTAAATATGTGGCAGTCTTCTAAACATGCTGGAATTAGTTCTATTTTTATCAGCGGATCATTTATGTAAATTCTACACTAGTACTACTTATTTATTTTCACAATTAGTTCAGTAATGTGCTTGGTTAAATGAATTAATTTGTATATAGAACTCAAAGTAGCACCCAATATCTAATTACCTATTATTATTTTCATTGAAAATCAGGCAACAAGTAAAACAATATTAGCAAACATCAAACTTTACTGGCGTTTTAAAAGCCATCTTCAAACTCAAGATGCTAATTGTGACTAATATTTTAATATTTTTAAGGTGACATTCAGTATTTAAGGCTAACAGTTTTGGAATTTAGCTCTATGTACCTATCAATAATTAAATGATAAGAATAGATTAAAATATAAAGCAAAAAATGACTTACTAGGGAAATTAAAAACTGACTACCCTAATACTAGATGAGTTTTATTATACTTTAGTAAGTAATAGGTTAAATAGGGAAATCAAGAAGGCTAGCAGATATCAATAATACAATTATCAAACATATTTGTTGAATATTCAAAGACTAATAAGTCTAAATTTTCAGACTCGTATTCTCTTTAATGAAAAAAATATGAATGAAAATTGATATATCCTGTCATAAAGCATTTTTCAAATCATATTAAGTATTCTGGTTTTTTGAGCAAGAAATAAACAGGAAAAATCTAAATCTTAGAGAACTTAAAATACTGCTAAGGAATTGAAATGCTTAGGGCTCATCTGCTGAACAATGAAATCAGTAATGCAAAACAGTTACATTTCAGGGTGAAGACCTAAAGGAAAGCAGCTGAACCTAGTAAGGGGAAAAATAAGAATACCCAGGGTAGGCCAGGGAGCAGAATGAAGCATGCTTGCAATTGTAACATCCATTATAGGGACTGACTTAAATGAAATGGTAAATGGGAGAGGCTTAGCAGTTTCCATAAGTAGGTAAGTCAACAACCCCAAGGGAGAGTTCCTCAGTCAACACAGGCTTGGAAGTCAGGTAAAAGAACTATAAAAGTGATGTCCATACTACATCTTTGCTTCACAGAAAGAATTTTCATTGTCTCCTCTCAAGCCCAGGCTCCTTCAGCATGGTACAACACCTACGGAAACCAAACCTACACAGCCAGAGGTACAACTCCTGAGCTCATATTCACCATACTACACATCTCTTTTATCACACCTTCCATTGTTGAAGGGGGCCTTAAAGTGGTACACACCCCTAGTATTGCAGTAACATACCTGCCTGGATTTCTACAGTACCCATCTCCCCTGTGGTACTTAAAGAAAAAAAAAAAACAGTCCCCTGACCCATTGCAACACACACCATAGCATACCCAAAGCCATGACTGCAAATGAATGACAAAGCTACTTAGAAAGTGTATTATAGTGCTCAATTAGAGCCAAAGCCACTGCATACTGATATTTTAAAGAAAAAAACCACAAGCTATGACAACTAGCTTACAAAGTCTTAGAAAGAACTTATCCAACAAATGTGCAGATATCCAATCTAGTAGCTGAGTATTAAAATACTAAACAGGATATCATGACACTTCCAAAAGAACACAATAGCTTCTAGCAGCAGACAGCAAAGGAAAGAATATATACTGATTAAGAACAACAGCAAAAGTATCTTGAAAAATCTCAGTGAGGTTCAAGAATTTTGTAAGCCAATTCACACACACAAAAAAATATTAGAACAATTCATGATACTCATGAGAAATCTTGCAAACAGTGAAAATGAAAAAGAAACAAACAAAATTCTTGGAAATGAAGAGGCCAATAAGTGAAATAAATGTAGAGTTGTGAGCCAGGTATAGTACATGTCTGTGATTCCTGCACTTATGACCAGGATATTGAAGCAAAACCTCATATTCCAGACCAATGAGGTCTTTGCAGAAAGCTATATGTCATCCTAGGAACATATCAAACACTCTCTTAGAAAGAGAGAAAGAAGCTGAGAGCATCAGACTAAAAGAAGGCAGAAGAAAGAATGCCAGAACTCAAATGCTAGTTTTTTATTTTTGTTTTTTAAATAGCAGTCGAGGAGAAATAAATATAGTATAGGGATGAATGACCAAATAAACAGCCTCTTAGGCTGATAAACCACCATATGTCAATAAGTTCATGAATCATGGAGAATTAATGAGGTGAAGAGACTAAAAAGCTAAGAATGCGCATTCAATGAAATACCATTCAGAACAGTCCTTGTCCTGTTAAAGATGAGAACATAGAGGTATAGTGAGTGCTGCTGTAGCTGCTTACTATCATATGTTTTCATAGATATAAAGCAGCAAGAGAAAAAGCTATCCACAGATTCAAGGGAAACCTCATTAGATTAAAGCAGCTTTCCACAGAGACCTAATAAGGAAAAGCTATACCACGCTCAACAAAGGTATCACTCAGGAATGAAAAATATAGGATGATGAAAGTCATCAGCAGTACTACTGTAGACTAGCAGTACTGTAGTAGTAGACTAGTACTACAGAGGATGTTTAAAGGAATCCTACATCCAAAAGTCAGAAAATACCACCAAAATGAAACATGCATTTACAAATCTCAACAGAAAAGAAGATATACAAAGAGAAGCAAAAGGCAATCAAAACATCAATATATTAAAACACCAAACTAACAAAAATATACAAGATAACAAGAAAAGATCCAAATATATTCTAACCAAACAGAAGTTCATCAATAATTGTATGAGTAAGATTAACTTCTCTGTAATATAACCTTGAATCTATGTGGTCTAAAGTCTCCAATTAAGAATTAAATTGATTGAGTTGATTAAGATACTAGCCTCGAGGGTATAGAGTCCAAATGAAACTGACTTAACTAAAGGTTAAGAGATATAGGTAAAACAGTATCAGACTAAATATGTTTTCAGACAGAATATGTAAAAAGAGGAAGGAGAGAGAGAGAGAGAAAGAGAGAGAGAGAGAGAGAGAGAGAGAGAGAGAGAGAGAGAGAGAGAGAGATCCACCTAAGATTGCTAAACAAGAAATTCAGCAAGTGAGTCTAGCACCAATAAGTAAATGTTCACTCATTGCTTATGTGGCAATAGATAGATAGATAGATAGATAGATAGATAGATAGATAGATAGAAACTAATTCTAGGAAATCATAGTTGATCATGGGTAATTTCATGCCCCACCCAACTGTGGTAAACTTATTGGTAATGAAGACAAAAATAACATTGAAACATCAGAGGGAAATAATACAGACCAAATAGACTAATAGAAAGATGTGTTCACCTCACAGCTACACAATAAAACATCTTTATTTCAGTACAAGAACTTTGTCTGGAACAGACCAGACATTAGGTCACAATTTTAACAAATTAAATTCATTGAAGTCATAGCTTTTATCTTCTATGACCACAGTGGGATACAGCTAAATCAACAACAACAAAAAGAAAATAAAATAAAAGAAAAGAAAAGAAAAGAAAAGAAAAGAAAGAAAAGGAAAGAAAAGAAAGAAAAGGAAAGAAAAGAAAAGAAAAGAAAGAAAAGGAAAGAAAAGAAAAGGAAAGAAAAGAAAAGAAAAAAGAAAAAGAAAACCTTTTGGCAGAATAATCACACATAACTAGTCACTGAAAAAATTTAAATACATTTTTAAGAAGTGAAACATACAAAAGGTTGTTGGATACATAAATCTCAGTGCTAAGAGGGACGATCCTAAGAGTCTTCATTAAAAATTTATTAAAAGGGCTGGAGAGCTGGCTCACAAGATAGAGCATTGGCTGCTCTTCCAGTAGAACTAGGTTAATTTTCCAGCACACACATGGAGTCTCATCACTATCTGCAGCACCAGTTCCAGGGTATTCAACGTCCTCATCTGGCTTCTATACACATCAGGCTCACACATAGCCCATGGCACACAGACATACATGCAGACAAAATACCTTTATACATTTAATAAGTAAAACCTCAAAAGAGAAAGAACTCAAATAAATAATCTAATGGGACATCTCCAGAAACTATAAAAGCCAAAGCAAACCAAATCAACTAAAAGTAATGGTAAAAAATAACAAAAATCCCAGACTAAATAATGAAATAATAACTAATAAATACAAAGATTGTCAATGAAATAAAGAACTTTTTTTAAAAAGATGAACAAAATCAATAAACCATGAGTTTGACTAACCAAAATTGAAATTAGAGAACAAGATAAAATTAAAAATGAAAAAGGCAGTATTACAATTAACATCCTAATGTCACAGAATAACTACGCACATGTAAATGATCAAATTGAGAAATCTGAAATAAATGGGTGAATTTCTGAACACATAACCGACCTAATTATTACTATGAAACCCAGAAACCTGAACACCCATAAGAAAGAGAAACATGCATCAGCTAAAACACCCCACTGGCAGAGAAAACATATAGCCTAGGGACTTCCCTGCTGAACAACCAAGCTACTAAGAAACAACTAACACCAATTCTTCTCAATGTATCTCAGTTTTTTTGAAGAGGAAGAGACCTTTCTAAGCTGATTTGATAAGGCTGGCATTGCCCTGATATTGTAACAAGGCAAGCACAGCAACAAACCTTGACTGAAGACTGCAAAACCTCTCTTCTGAATATGAGCAAACAAGTATTCATAAAAAAATGTGAAGTACATAAGCAATATACTATTCAGCCATAGATAATTACAGAATGTATGGAACTCAAGGACATCATGTTAGATGAAGTAAGTCAGACAAAGAGAAACAAGCACCGCACATTCTTACACATGTGCAGAGAAGTAAGAGTTGTTGATATGAATGTAGAACATTCTGGAGACTGAGACTGTCAGGGAAACAGGAGAAAGATGGAGATTAGAAGTAAAAATAAAGCTCCAGGAAAGTGGGTAAGTACAGTTCACATTTTATATTACATATTTCATAAAATCTTAGAGAAGAGAAATTCATGGTTTCAAATGCAGAGAAATAATAATAAGATATAAATACTAATTCCTCAATTTGTATATATCTACATGTTGTAATATTACAATGTACCCCAAAATATGAACGGATACAATACTTTAATAAAATTCTAATGTTTGGGTTATTTTATTAATAATTAAATAAATCACTTTAAATTATGATTGTAATTAATATAATTTACAACACTTTTAGAATGAAATAATAATGGAAACACTCATCTAAAAAAAAAAATGGAGCTAAGCAGCATGGTGTGAGTTTGTAATTCCTTCACATTCTGAGACAGCAGAGGCAGGGAGATCACAGATCCAAGGGAAGTCTGGATATATAGGGTAATTGTCTCAAAAAAATTTAGAGGAAAAAAAAAAACCTTATGAAGTAAAATTAGTGCAGCACTTCGCAAGTATACACAAAGTCTTAACATACTTAATTTCCTGAAAATTACTTAAATTGTTAAAATTATGACAAAACACATTGAGAAAAATATAAGGTATTAAAAATAGTAAGTGTGGAAAAAGGAAAACAGCAAACAGATGAATGAACAAATATTTAATCTTCAATAGGAAAATATAAGCATTAGGAGAATGATATCAAAACTAGCTAAAAGAGAAAATTCTGTATTGACCTCGTGAGCAATAGAAAATTAAATTATCATTTACAATTTTATAAACACTATCAATATTTATCATTATTTTCTTCACAAAAAATATGATTTACAGTTTATAAGTTTGAGGCAATTTTTAATAAAAACATAATTCCAAGACACAGATACATCATCCTTTATATAAGCTTTTAAAAATAATGTACAAATTATGTCCCTTAGACAAAAACTAATTTGAAAAAGCATTTGTCTAGCATGACTGTCTTCTTTCTGAGATGTAAAATGCTTATCTAAGATTATCTGGAGTTCTTTTCAACTTATGCACCAACAGAAACCCATTTTTCTTTCTACTCACATTAACATACAAAGAATGGGCCAAACTTCTCAAGCTGGATTGAAAAATATCTGAATAAACAGTTGGAATTAACTTCTTATGTCAAAAGTTCTAGATGGGATAATTAACCAAGGAAATGTTTAAGAGAAATTAAGCAGTGATATGAATCATAACTTTTCATCACTATCCTACATTAGAGTTTTGGATCTGATAGAAATGACCTTCCATGTCATCATGTCACATCTGCTGAAGGATGAGCTTTAAAAACACTATGTAGAAGATGATCATTCGTAAATTCAATGGTTTCGTCACGTTTACAGTTTTATTTCTAATTCTCATTAGTCTTATATGTTCCAGCTTCTCCAAGCACAAAGCTTATATTTTCTTTTCACAAAATAGTAACTAATCTATACAATATTTTGCTGCTTATAATTGACACTTCTACTTTTATTACTTATTATGTTATGTGCAGTTTCTAAATTATAATATAGACTATAATATTATCAGATTTATAACTTTGAAAACCATCTCAATTCATAAAATTTTTAAACCTGTAACACTGAATGGTACATCCTACAATTTAAAGTTTGTCAAAATTTTTGTCAATTTCAATAACCGATTTTTTTTATAATTTATTTTTTTCTCAAATCGTAATTCATTCACACAGGGGTTATAAACACAGAAAGGCAGGATGTGGGGAAAAGGGAATAACAATGGAGTGTGGGTGTTCAGGGGGAATATAGATATCTTCAGAACCAGGTATCAGCTAGGTGAAGGTTCAGGGGACAAGTCACTATGACTCTGCCTATGACTCACTTGTCCTTATCTAAGTTGGTATTGTCTGCCAAGGCTACCTATTTACAAGGTCTATGACTACTCAGGCTTGTAAATTTCCACAAAAGCTGCCTGTTTACATTAGCTTATAGCCATCTGTTTCAATGTTTTTCCACTGAGACCCAAGACTTGGTGTTAGTATACATGTATGACAGGCCTATTGCTGATTTTAGGCCTATGGCTGATTTTAGGCCTTCAGTGTGTAAGCAGGGCTGCCCCTGACATCTCCTCCCTTCTCTAAGTATAGAAGGGCTGTGGCAATTCTAAACTTGCAAAGGTGGGGATAGAGGCCTGACCTCCAGTATTTGAAGGGGACCCTGTAATGGCTCCAGTCCCCCTGTCATTGTCCAGTGAGGCATGAGGGCCATACCCGTCCAGATGTCTTTTTCCTGGAGAGGGGATACTTTTGACATCAACCCCTATGCAGTCAGGCTTGTCCCTCAGGGAACCCAGAGAGATTTTTTTTTCTTTTATTTATATTCCCTTGCAGTGCTTAGCCTCGCAGCCTAAGCAAAATTCAGATCGCCTGTCAGAGGGGGTTCTGGGTGGCCCCTCTCTGCTTGGTCTAGGGGCAGAAGTTCCCCCTTTTAGGTTGGGTGGAGATGGGTTTTGGAAACACCCTGTATAAAGTAACAACCTCATCTTGAGTCTCCTGGTCCTCCATAGCTAACTTGTGATAATATATCTGAATAGGTTTTGCTACCAAATTATTTATCTGTTGTATCACAGAGTTAGTCCCCCTATTTGAGGGCCAGGGACCAGCAGAAAAAAGCAAAAAGAACCCAAATAACGGTCCCAAGATATAACCGATTATTCTTACTGAATTACAATATTCAATAACTGATTAGAATATTCTTACTGAAATACAACTCCACAACCAATTTGGAAAGTGTTGCTTGCTGATGTATACAAACTAACAATATCTTGCCAGTAAATTTCTCCTATTACATGATGGTATTTGAGTTGTTTCTTACAGCCTAAGCATTTGTAGTTTGTCGGAAACTTCACTTCCCTCTTAGAAGTTTTTATAATGGCATGTATCATAATGTAGGTCTCAGTGAAAAGTGGTTTTAATAAATAATAAAGTATACCCTTTAAAGTATGATGAGTATCACAGGGAGACAAATATACTGAATGAAATTTTAACTAAAGTAATAAAGTTTATATTGGTGACAATAGAATGGTAACATGAAAATTAACTTTTATGCTAATTATTTTATTAGACGATCTTCCTGTTATCCCCAGAGAATAAGTAAAATCACATTAAAATGTCTTCACTTTGAATCATAGTTCAATTTAGAGAGATGATAGTGATTTTCCACAAATATTTTCTATATTTAAGATGAAATGATCTAATAATACAGTTTTAATACAAACATTTACTATATTAAAGCTATACAAAGACTGTACTGCTGTTGACATCATTTAATGTCACATCAGTGGTTTTCTAGGTCACACGTTTGACTTTTAAATCAAAATTATTATCCATTTATTTTGGAAATATCCTGACTCTTCTTTACTTAATGCACATTGACCAGCACAGCTGTGAAGCATCTGACTTCTCTACATCACTGCATTCTGCTGTCCAAGTGCAATCCCTCCGCCATGAACTTCTCTTCAGTTTCCATCTGTTTCAAAAGGCTTTATTTGCACTAGTGCAAGGATCTCATCTTTAAGGAAATGAGGCTCTTAGTGTTGCCTTCTTAGTGAGTCAAGAATCAGTAGTGTGTCCTTCAATAGTGAGTCAGCTACTCATGCAAGTGACCATCATAAAGGCATCTGTCTAACCAAATACTCTGCAATATCTTTTTCTATACTGTTTATGGTGACTAACCTCAGAGGAGCTAGAAGGTAAGACTTTACTCAAAAAGTTTCACAGTGGGAAAGGCAAAGGAACAGAAAATGGCAGTAAGTCAAATAACTGTTGATGAAACATGAGACGAGAACTTCAGTCAATATCTAGAAACAAAGGCTGAGGTTCTCAACTTTCCCTTTGTTTTTTTGTTTGTTTGTTTGTTTTTTTGTTTTTCGAAACAGGGTTTCTCTGTGTAGCCTGGGCTGTCCTGGAACTCACTCTGTAGACCAGGCTGGCCTCGAACGCAGAAATCCGCCTGCCTCTGCCTCCCAAGTGCTGGGATTAAAGGCGTGCGCCACCACTGCCTGGCCACGGTTCTCAACTTTCCTAATGCTATGACCCTTTAATATAGTTCCTCACGTTGTGTGACTTTAACTATAAAATTATTTTTGCTGTTACTTCATAACTGTTATGAATCATAATATAAATGTCTGTGTTTCCTAATGTGAAATGATTCTTGAATCCCCAAAGGGGTCACAACTTGCCAGTTTAGAACCACTGCCCTAAAGGGTCACATCAACCTAAAACAGACCCACAATGTAGGAATCACACTGCCCCACCCTAAAATAGGTGCCATCCATGCATGCATTACCAGAGAAATCTACAAATCTGTAGTAGTACAGTTCTTGAAACTCAAAATGCCAAATTAGTCACACTAAAACTGAATCCATTCTGATGACAGGCTACATTTGTTCGAAGGGGAAGAATGTGTGTCTTTGTCAGGGCCATCCTCTAAAGGTCCCTTCTCAAAAAACTACTATAGTGTTTCTGAACCACATGACACTCTTCCCTGTTTCATGTTCATGCATCCCATCTCTTCTGCTTCTCTCTTGTAAGAACGTTTGTGATTCCACTAGACCTATCTGGGTGTCCTAGTAGAATTAGTTTGTCTCAAGATTATCAATTTAGTGAACCTGTGAAATCCTACATGGTAAGGTTTTTTAGAATACAGTTTTCTTTGGTGTGAGAGAACATGATTCAGTCAACCATAGCTACAAAATGAATTAAGGTATAAAGTATGACAAGAGGTTGCAGGACATTCTATGTATTAAATTCTTCCCACTACACATTCATGTGTTGAAGTTCTAAACTTCAGTGTGGGAGGCTGGATTTAGGGGAGGATAAAATTTTTAGGAGGTAATTAAGGTTAAATGAACCTCAGACAAGGAACTAATCTCATATGATTCCTGGCCTTTTGAGAACAGAAAGAGAGCAAATTTTTTCCACATAAGTACTAAAAAAGGTAAAGGTGAGGTTTCAAGAAATCACTGAACAGTCAAGAAGAGAGTCTACCAGGAATTGAAACAGTCAGTGTATTGAAATAGAATTTCCCACCATTCAACAGAAGGCCATCACTGTTATTTAAACCAGTCTCTCTGTGGCACTTTGCAATGGCAGTCTGAGCAGAATATGACAGGAAGTGATGATGAGATGGTCCCTGAGAGACTTCCAGGTGTTAAGGTACAGGTAGATTTCAAGTGAGAATTTCACAAGCAGTCAATATAGATGTGTAATTCATCAGTATAAAAGTGGAAGTAATTGGTGATGGGGAAAAACATTAACCTAATATAATATAACCTAATATGTCTACTGAAAGGAGTATATAGCTGAGAATTGTTAAGATCTGAGGATTTGGGAATAATCCACCAGGAAAACCAAGTTTGAGCCAACAAAAGATCAGGGAGATGGCTGGGTTCAGGATCTAAACCATGCCAGTAAGGGGCAGAACAGAGCAACCTTCTGAAGCAAAACAAAACAAAACAACCCACAAATTAGGCAAGGGTAGAGGCAACCAATGGGGTGTATGCATATGTTTTATGTTTCCAACCATTTTCACACCTGATGCCTAAGTGGGTTATTATTCGTCAAGTAGCTCAGATGGCTTTCCTGATAACTTAGCCTGGATTGAGACTAGCCAATCAGAACCTCTTTAGCAGCTGATGGATTTCAGTCCCAACTGGGTGCTAACCAACAAAGCATAAAAGATGAAACATTATGGTCTAAGTTCCTATTCTGCACCTGGGGCTAGAGTTTCTGGGAATTGAGATGTTTCTTATAAATATATGTACAGATATAATACATAGATTTTATATGTAACTTATCCCACTAAGAATATTCAGTGGGTGGTTGAATTGTTTCAGTCATGTTATAATAAGCAGGTAGAAGATGCTGACATGAGCTAATTGAGACATACTGCATGCTTCATGTACTTTTCCTACAAAACAGCCAAAAAACAGTCACAAAGATATTTTTCATTATATTTGATTTTTAGCATGATTCTTCTAATAGAATAGAAAAATCAATTTTGATAGATCATCAAGCAGACCTACCTTTGAAATGCAAATAGTTTTTAGTATAAAGAGAATTGATCTCTTTCAATATATCCTGAGGCAAGAAAACTGTTGCTACGGGAATCCATCTGGTAGCAGCTGATACCCTTGAAAGAAAAGGAATTGCAGAAGTGGTACTGAAATTGTCTACCTGAACCGTCTCTTCATGACGGAGCTGCCGGCTCCTCTGGCCCATTGCATGTCAAGCAATTTTATATCATGAGATAAAAAATAGTAACCTTTTTGGAAATGTTTTCTTTCCTTCAGGTGTTCTCAAAAGCATGATATTTTTGTTCTTGGACTGTTTTCTGTTCTACCCTCTCCCTCTTACAGAGCCAGCAGCGCAGCCTAACCTACAATGGAGGGGCTTGGGGACATTTGATATAACATTGTTGATCTGAAATCTGGGTGCCAATCTTACATCCAGAGTCACTCACCTTCTCAATAAGTACAGATAACACATGATAGTTAACCAATATGATATAGATTATAATACTTTAGATTATATTTGAGAAGATAGGGCTACGAAGCCATGGAAAGATAGATAACAGAAGTATAAACACATCAAAGATACATTTTAATGATTTCAACCAGTTAAAGGTGTTATTTTAGTAAATAACTTTGTTGTGTGACATCCTCACCCGCGGAGATGCTACACACACATCTATTCACCCCAGATATGGTGCACACAAGAGACCAAAGAATAGATACCACCAAAGTCCAATATTAACCAATGAGTTTTTTAAGGGTTTACAGACAGAAGTATGGGTGAGGGGTTACTTACAAGAGCAGAAATGACTCAAAGACAGCTGCATCACCAAAGCTACCTCAGTATGTTATAAAGTTCACAAAATCTAGGAGATATAACACATTGCACAGCCTGCAGGCAGCTCATCAGGTTGGAGAGTGTCTTTACCAATTGACTCTGGTCTAAACCTCTTTCAGACAGCTCTGTTCATCTCTGCTCTATCTAGGCAGCTTGGCCTCAGAGTCTTTGCAGCTTGGCTTCTCCAGGAGTCTTCTTTACAGTTTTTATTCCTTAGTTTTATTGGTTAGCTTTTAAGGCTAGGAGGGGCCTAATAAATCTGGTCAGTTTGAGGAACTTCCTGAAATTGAGTTTTTTATTTTTCTGCTTAAGGTATTTCTCAGGCAGGACAGAATGTTTCAATCCCAGAGAAACTGACACAACTATGAAATTAAAATCTTTTAGCAACTCACTTTGTTTAAACAGGATGTATTTGTTTTTCCTTTTTAAATAATGAAGAGATCACAGTATGGAGAACTAGCAAGTCAACAAGAGGATGTCAGAGAGAGGCTAGGCCAGGGTATGAACTTTTTGAGTGATTTAGGAGACTGAGGAATCAAAGACTTGCTCTGTGTGTGTGTGTGTGTGTGTGTGTGTTCCATCATGGGGTATCTGACTTCTTTAATTTTTAAATAAGAAATAATTATATAACACATTTAAGTGAAATGATGTAATATTATCATAAGTGTCTGTTGTTTACAAATGATTAATTAAACCAAGCTAATTTACTTTTTCAAAATAAATTATCTCACACACTCTTTAGAAGTAAATCATTTAAAACAAAACTATTGTTTTAGCAATTTTGAAGCAAATGGAGCATTATTTTCTTATCATGTAATACATTAGATCCCTGATACAAATCCCTCCTTTCTACCTAAAACATACCTATTCAAACCACCAGATCAAGTAAATCCTTTCCTCCCCAAATTGTTTTTGAAGTTGTTTTTTGGAGTTTCATTATAGCAAATGTCGCCCTAACCAGTACAGAAATCATCTTCACATCTGTATATCAGCCAGTTGTTTATAACCAAAGTGATGAGATGCTACAGTAGAACTGTAACATTCTGACTAGAGATTTAGCTTCATACTAGAGTTAACACTTTGAACTAGAACTAATCATATACTTGAATTAAGAGTAATTTACATATCCTTTCAGTATTAGAGTAGTCTTAATTTAACCTCTGGCAGTGAGCTTTATACATTTTTATATTGTTACTTATTATCCTTTTCTTTCAATGCACAGAACTACCTTCCGTATTCTTATAAAGTCAGTTTCATAATGAGCAAACTCAGTTTTGATTTCTCTCACCATGCCTGCCTGCCTGCCTGTCTGCCTGCCTGCCTGCCTGCCTGCCTGCCTACCTGCCTACCTGCCTACCTGCCTACCTGCCTACCTGCCTACCTG
>NW_021621192.1:692058-734295 GCF_004785775.1 Grammomys surdaster
CTACCTGCCTACCTGCCTACCTGCCTACCTGCCTACCTGTCTATCTGCCTATCTGCCTACCTACCTACTTGTGTGTCTGTTTATTATTTGAGACAGAGTCTCTCTATATAGTCCAGTCTGGCCTGGAATTGTCCTTCCTAGTTTACAGCAAAGCTCCTGCTGCTTTGGCCAAAGTTATGGATTAAAGAGATGACTCACTACGTCTGTGCTTGATTTGGGATGTTGTCCTGGTTTGTGTTTTGTCAACTTAACACAATCTACAGTTATCTGGGAAGAAGAATCTCAGTTGAAGAAAATCTCCCATAAGACTGGCCTATAGGCAAGTCTGTAGGACATTTTTCTCAATGATTGATGTGGGGAGGTTCAGCCTATTGTTCCCAGCCCTGGACAAGTAGACCTGAGGAGTGTATGAAGTCAGGCAGACCAAGCATGAGGAACAAGCCAGTAAGCAACATTCCTCCATAGTCTCTGCTACAGTTCTTGCTTCCTAGTTTTTCCTTGAATTCCTGCCCTGATTTCCTCTGAAAATGGACTGTGTTCTAGAAGTAGAAGTGAAATAAACCTTTTCCTCCCCATGTTGCTTTTGGTCATGGTGCTTTTTCACATTAGCAAAAATTCTGAGACAGAACTTTTTATTTCTCTAGCATTTCTGGAGGACAACTTTGCCAAGTATATTCTTGATTGGCAATATTTTTTTTCTAGCATTGTTTTAAATACTAGAAGAAAAGCCACTCCTCTTTGGCTTACAATGGTCTGTTGAATTTGGATGGTTACTTTATTGTATGGACATTTGAAGATGCTAACTCCTCTTTGACATCTTTTGCTTTTGACCATGTATACCCTTTTCCTTTGCGGTCTCTATGTTGATAGCACTGCCTCAGAATTCACTTCCAAATAAGGTTGAATGTGGGTCTTATGACTGGCTCTGGGTCTGGAGTGGAGACTATATATAGTTGGTGGGTTTGGTTCTAGGGGATCTAGTGAGCATGGGTCTTATGATCCCTGGTTGAACTAGAACCTGGCTATCTCAGACCTGGATCCTTATGCTGGAATATTCAAGGTCTACTAAGGGGTTCTCAGCTGTTAGAGGTTTTTGTTTTTATTTTTTTTTCTTTACATATGTACTAGTAATATGTCTTTATCCAATTCTCTATGAATGTTCTCGTTATATAAAAGAGTTGGTTCCTGGCCTGAGTATATTCTACTGGTCTGCAGTTAAATTGTTCATACTAAAATGCAAGATTATTTCAGAATCTACAGCTATGACAGAAATCTTCAGCCCCGTCTTCAGAGATACAGGTAACATGTTTTCTAGTTATTACCCAGATGAGCATTACTGCTCTTACATTGCAGTTGAGAAGCTCTGGTCTCAATTTATAAATTGTAGTTTTATCATCTACAATTGAATTGAGGTCTGCTCTCCATGCTTTGGAGGTATGACATGCTTTCTTTACTTTCCAGATAGTTCAATAGCTCTCAAAACAAAGTTTTGAGAATCCATTTTGAGACAAATATCAACAACTCTACAGGAAGATGTAGCTTCTAGTGATAGACTGGTTTTCTGTAGTTTGTTGTTGTATTAGTTACATTTCTATTTCTGGGATAAAGCATTATGAACAAGGCAACTGATAAAAGGAATGTTTATTTGGACTTGTAGTATCAGAAGAATGAAGTTTTATCATGACCAGGAAGCAGCAGGAATGTCAGCTGGAGCAGCAAGCCAAGGGCTCACATCTCAAACCAAAAGCAGACTACAGAAAGAGCAAACTAGGAACAGCACATGGCTTTAAAACCTCAAAGACCATCCCTAGTGACATACTTCCTCCAGCAAAGTTATACTTTCAAAATCTACCCAAACAGAGCCAGCAAATGATGATACAATACCCAAACCTCTGAGCCTATGAGGACATTCTCATTCAAACCACCATAGTGCTCATGGACCACAGTGGGAAAATACTAACAATGAAGCTCAGGGATGATTTGGAATCTGCTGTGGGACTGATGTTTGCAAGGATGTGACAATGGCCCCTGTGGGCAAGAATCCCATCAGTTCACTGTGTGGGTCTGATAGCTACCAGGTGACAGATAAGAAACTCAACAACTGAGCTTAGAGTTTAGGGGGCCAACAGCAGGGAAAAGACCAGAAAACTTATCTAAGACTTTCTCCAATGCCAGAAGCTATCTAGGAGAAGCTAAAACTAGCAGGTGATCTTCCTGAGATGGTTCTACCAAGATCATAAAAAGGGAATTAATGATTTATTGTAGGTGCAAGGTCAGAAGATAAAATATTGACTAGGTTTATCTATACAAACCTTCAATGATAACTTATAGTCTTCAATGATAACTTATAGTCCATGAACCTGTAGAACTAGTGAGAGACAATGAATGTGTTTAGCCAGATAATTACTTTGGATATGCATGTAAACATCTCTATTGTAAACTTCTTATTCAACTTATGATTTTAATTTATGCTTAAACATTTAGTGAACTTTTGTTTAAAAAGGGGGAGTAGTGCTTGTAAAAACATATGATCTATTCTCCTTAGAAAAGGTACAAAAGATTAGGAATGATTACATTGCATGGTATTTGGAGCAGGGACATTGTTACATCAGTGCTAGAGGAAAGAGCTAGATTAGGAGAAGAGAGCAGAAAGAACATTTTTGAGAGAACTCTATTGAGGAGAACTCAGAGAGAACTTCTTAGAAATCAGTGAAAACCTAGAAGAACTTAGAAATAAAGGCTTAGAAATAAATCATTTTTCTGGCTTTTTTAAAGATTTATTTATTTATTTTCTGTGAGTACACTGTTGCTGTCTTCAGATACATCAGAAGAAGGCATCAGATCCCATCACAGATGGTTATGAGCCACAATGTGGTTGCTAGGAACTGAACTCAGGACCTCTAGAAGAGCAGTCAGTGCTCCTAACTGCTCATCACTTTTCAAAGTATCCCTTTTTTTTTCTTCCTGTGACTTAAACTAGCAGGCTAGGAGTTGGAATAATTCCTGCGGAGTTAGAACAATAGCTACTTAACTTAATCCCCTGCTGTTTTACAGTGAGATGCTAAATTTCAGAGATGCAGTTTCTGGCCTCACAGGAACTCAGACAGGCAAATCAGCTACTACTTCATAGTAACTTAACACAGGTAAAGATTTTATTATAATAAAAGAAACCCTAAATATCTTGGAGGACCAAGTCTCGAAACCTCCCCCCCCCCCCGACACACACACACAGATGCTCTTCCCCCTTGCCTGTCTTCAAGAGAGAACCAGAAAGAACTGCCTAAGTAGACTTCTGGCATGCCAAGGTGATCCCTAAACAGTAAAAAATAACATCAAGGCTATAACAAAGCAGGAATGTGGTACTAGACAAGATTATGTCAGGATCTGTTGCAGGACAGATTGGCAAGCCTGGACCATTAGAGGTGATAGGCAAGCGTCCTATGGCCTTATAGTAGCAGCACTAAAGTCAAGTTCAGTTGAGAGGCAATTAGAGAAAAAGGACAGGAGAGTTTTCACATCCACTGCATGACCCATGTCAGCAGGCAGACAGGCCTGTCTGCCATATACATTGTGCATGACTACTTCTGCACTTGTGCCTGGTTGGTTTTATTTGCAGGCTCACGTCCAAATCGGTCTGAATCCAAGCTGTTTGAAAAATGATGGTGTATCTAAAGCTGAAGATAGGCCTAGAGTCATGGATCTGGCAAACAGCTATGCATCTGCTATCTCAGAATGACCCTTTTAGGTCTCCTGCCCAAGAAAAGGTTTACAACATCTTACCCCAACCCATAACTTCCCACAAAACATTATTTGTCTATAGATAGTACATTTTTATTGCTAAAAGTACCCTATAGATATCTGGACTTTTGGGGGGAGGTGTTTTTTTGTTTGTTTGTTTGCTTGTTTGTTTGTTTTTTGGTTTGTTTGGTTTTTTTTTTGGTTTTTCGAGACAGAGTTTCTCTGTGTAGCCCTGGCTGTCCTGGAACTCACTCTGTAGAACAGGCTAGCCTCGAACTCAGAAATCCACCTGCCTCTGCCACCCAAGTGCTGGGATTAAGGGAGTGCGCCACCACTGCCCGGCTTATATCTGGACATTTTTATAAGGATTTTATATTCCAGTGAAAATACTTTGGCTGTTCTGGGTATTGTAGTTTTGTTTCTGTTACTATAATAAAGCAGTCTGATGAAAAACAACTTGAGGAGGAAAAGGCTTATTTCATTTAATAAGGAAAAGGACATGATGTGAAGCATACCTGTCTAACACAGAGAAGAGGCTCTGGAAGGAATGTGTGAATAGACATGTTTCCTGGGAAGGGGATGAAGGGAAAGTAATTGTTTTGAATTACCTCCTGTTCATCCTGTTGGTCAGAGGATTCCTTCTCCTGGATGGCCCAGTACTATGGTATACCACTCATTGGATACATGATATATATATATATATATATATATATATATATATATATATATATATATGAAATGTGTTCACAGTCCATTAGAAGAAGGTAGCCCATACTATATAGATGTGCAAAGAAGAAGTTAAGAAGAAGTTACAGTTGGTAACAGAAGGAACTAGTGTTGTGGGATATAGGTTTTGTAGTATCAAGTAGGAGTAGTTCCTCCCTGATTCCTCGTGAGGGTTACTTAGTTTACTCATTCTATAAGTTAGCAAGGAACTCAAGGAATGATGTCCTCTAGGCCTGCCATGGACACTGCCCTCCTGAACTCCCAGGAGCTGTGATAACACAAAATGTGGTCCATTAATGTTCTATTGTTGAGGATGTGTGAGGCCAAGTTTCTTCTTAGGAATTTATGAGCGATTGCTAGGAGTGGAGCTTACAAGATCCTACCTCTCCTGAGAGATTTTTATAAGAAGTTAGCCATTGGTGAGAGAGAGACTTTGGTTCAGTGGTATAGCTGTCTGTAAGTTGCCTACTCTCCAGTAAGGAATTCCAATCAAAATCATTGTTTTAGTAAGCTAGATGTGAGTGGAATAATCTCTGGTCTGTGCTCTCTCTAGAGTAAACAAACAGCTTACATATATCTCTCCAGGAAAATTCACAAATCACAACTAAGTCCTCATTCACAGTAGTTTTGAGGGAGGGACTGTATCTGATCTGTTTAATAAAGAGGCTTAATGTGTCAAAGGAACCTTATCTGAAGAAATAGAGAAGGTGTGTGCCTTTCAATAGTGCTTTAGTGCAGAGTCTCTCACAAGTTTCCAGCAACCACAAGGAAGAGCACAAAATAACAAATAACAAATCCGAGTTAAAGGCAATCTACCATATTATCCTCATAAAACTTAGCTCTAAATATGGAACACCAGAATAAGAATAAAACAAGAATCAATTTTAAAAAGAAGAGCACTCATTTTTGTCAAGAGAATGAGATATGTAGTATTTTGGGATGACATAGTAACCTTGACTCTGTCTCAACTTGGATAAAATTATGAAATGGTCTTGCTTTGTCTCATCTTGCCATGTCTCAGAATAGCCTTGTCTGAGGTTGGTATTATATCTGGCAGGAGAATAAAATAGCCTGCCTATCTATGAGGGCTGGACATACTTCCAAATGTAGAGGATGGTGTTACGTTACCAGATTTCTTTTTCTTTGGCATTTAAATGGACAAGTTAGTTGGAGGAAGGAAAGTTAGAAGAAAGTTTATTAGGGAAAGCATCCTGGAAAGAAGATGGCAAATCTCAGACTTTACAGGGAACTAAGTAGGTGTAGACAGAACAAATGAAAACATTTGTATTGCAGACCACTCCAGTCTGGGGAAATGGCAGATGTAAGAAAAACATCATGGAATACATGTTAGAACCCTTAAGAGGATAGCAACTCAGAAAATGAACGCATGTTATAAGGAGGAGTGATTATATTGTCTTACTGGACAGGGCTGTGGAGGCCAACAGAGATGTCTTCACACTGGAGACATTAAGCATCTGCTGGCTGCTGAGTGCACAAGGCTGGATGCCACAGCACTTCAATCTGGTGCAGAATGCCTGGAGGATTCCTGGGAGCTCTTAGGCTTCAGTACAAACAAGAAGGCTGAAGTAGTAGTCTGGTGGCAGCAATGTGTGGCATCTGCTGCAGCAATTATAGGAAAGCATATTAATCAACAGGGTCAAAGGCAAGCAGGCAAGCTCTTCACTATCCCTCCGATTTCTCTCTACCTGAGCTGATGCTTGAAGGTGCTGCCTGACTCTGGGGAGGCATTTCTCCTCTCCATCGGTCCTACCTGTACATCCCTCACAGACTTGCCCAGTATCTTGTCTTTCAGCTAATTCTATGTCTAATCAAGTTGACAAGATTTACCATCCCCACAACCAAAAGACATGGTTGTTTGATTGTTTGTTTGTTTGTTTAAACAACCATGAGTGTGGCCTTTTTGTTTCTTCATTTAAAAGGGTTGAGAATGAAGAAGAGCTGGAGTCTCAGATCACAGAGGATAAAATTTAGGCAAGGCTGCCATGATCATGTTGTCACAGCTTTCCAAGCAGATTGTACTTACTTCCCCCGGCTTTCCTCCAAGTTTCAGTTCAATTCTGCACAGTTTATGTGGAAAATCCAATACTAATTGATATTTTCACATGACCCTATATATTATACAATAAAATTGCTTGTCAAGAAAGGTTTTTACCACTACCTGGAAGATAGATGGGATTGTTAGCTAGTAAATGTACTGTCCATGGCATAAGATCAATTATCCTATGTATAGTTTTCTTAGTCACCTTGAAAGTAGACTGTAGTCGTTTTTACACACTGCCTAATATACAACCCATTTGAGCTAGAACTCAAGTTTAGTAGTTGTTCTGGATAATTTTAAGTCAACTTGACACAAGCTAGAGTTATCTGAAATGGGATGGGGTAGAATTTAATTGAGAAAATGCCTCCATAAGGTCTAACTGTAAGGCAATTTTCTTAAATATTCATTGATGGGAGAGGACCCAGACCCCTGGGCTGGTGGTCCTCGATTTTATAAGAAAGCAGGCTGAGCAAACCAGGAGGATCAAGCCAGTAAAATGCACTCCTCCATGGATCTGTACCTGCCCTGGTCTCCAGGTCCCTGTCCTATTTGAGTTTCTGCCTTGACTTTGCTCGGTGATGGACTGTGCACTGGAATTGTAAGCTGAAATAAACCCTTTTGTTCCCACGTTGCTTTTGGTTTTGGTGTTTCATCAAAACCAAATATCATCAGTGATGGTATCCTGTAGTAGGACAATAGTAAAAGATTCCTACAGCACAGCCTTATCACTCCATGCTCCTTTCCATTCTGTCTCATGCTTTAAACACTGTCAGATAATTAGTGTGAAGATTCCATAGGGAATTTAGACCGTGAACTCAATAAAATGCTAATAACTAAATTGCTCAAACGTCAGAACAAAAAAATTGTTAGCAATAATCAACTCTAGAACCCAACATTTGTTGGTTGTGGCCAATTACTTAGCAAGTATGCTACAGTTTCCTGCTTTATAAGTGGAATATTAGTACCAACTTCAAAAGGGTTTTAAAGTGATGAAAGTATACATTAAGTTTATAGACTCATTGGCAGAAAGCACCATGTGAGGGCACTATAATAATGATTGCAATTATGCACAAGTAGTCATTAATGTCATGTGCCTATAGTTAATGGGTTAACTATGCATTACATTGTGCATATAAATAGTCACAATCTTATTAAGGAATGGTTTCTTTTCCTTATGGTCAAGTTACGTGTAGGATGTTACTGCTACTCATAGTAACTGTTACTATAAGGACAATCACATAATGAATTGGTCTTTAACAATTTATGAAATTGTACTCTAAGACATTTTCATATGTGTGATGTATCTAGGCTTTCTGTGAAAGAAGATCTAAACACATATTGTGAGTGAGTTTTTTGGCCCATGCCTGAAAGAAAAATCTCTAAGAATCTCAGCCCATTAAAGCATATTTATTATCCCAACAGCCAGTACACATATTTTTAAAAATAACTCAGGAGTGTGGCTTTTTCGTTTCCCTGTCCCAAGCGGTTTTATATGAAGGAGAACTGGAATCTCAGATCACCATATTTAGTGCCAATGAAATAAGTGTGATAACAGCTGATCAAGCAAAGCTTGATATGAAGAAAACACCTGCCTGGTGTTAATAAGATGCATGAGTTTCAGACGACAGAAAAGCAAAGGAAATTACCACTCTGTCTATCTTGATAAAGTACCAACGGAGCTGTCATTTCTTTCATTATATTCAAAAAGTTTATTTGAATTTTTATGATATTCACATGGGAAAATTATATGGATTTGGACTCAGTCCAGATATTATATTTCTAAGTATTGCCAAGTCTTTATTATACTACATGATCTTTTTAGGGTTGAGTAAGTAGAAGCAAAGAGAAATTTCTGTATTTTCTATATATTTATTAGAGGAAGAAGAGTGATCACCAGACAAATTCTAATACTAGTAAATCTTACATCTGATATTTGTTTAGACATATACAAATGCCCTTTCCCCCCCCCCCCACCAAAGGTCACAAGGGCTCAGAAAAAATGTTTCAATTTTCTATCGGCTGTGATTTTTGGGTACAAAATACAAATTTTAAAAATCAAGTGCATTATGAAAGAACTTTAAAAGCTCACCTTCATTTTCTGTGAAATACGAACATCCAACTCCCACAAATTGAGAGCATCAAGTTAATATATTTGTGTATTTCTTGCAAAATGTGGGCTAGATTTGTCAAGTCTGGTATTATAAGCACTACATTTCTAGGGACAACAGCCTGTTCAGTGTTTCCATGTCCTTGCTTGTGTGAATTTTTAATGTATAAAAGACAAGCTTTGAAGCTATCTTTCCCAGATTACTAGCCTTTTTTTTCCAACAGAGGGGCTGACTTTTTCCTTGATAATAAATGATTTCTAGTTCTAAAAGTAACAAGAAATCATGATAATAACAAAAATGACTGACTATGTTGTTAGACTATCTATTTCTAACAGACATGTATGATCATAACTTTAAAAAGAAAATATCATCTTTTTTTTCTTCAACTTAATAAATAGTGCGTATTACTCACATATAGGCATCATTTGGTTGACTGTGTTGAACTGATGCAAAGAAACATGTAGCTAATTGAAATCTAAGGCACTGAAAATTGTAATTTGATTATCTATCCATATCCAATAATTGATTAGAACTCTAAACTAATAAACTGAAGGGACATTTTTATTCCTTCCAACCTTAAAAGTTTGGAATTTAAATAATTTAAACTCCTTTATGAGTAATACTACATAGTATGTGTATGTGTGCATCATTGGCTTGTTGTTCACTTTTGTTAGTGTGTGCACTTATGTTTATACATGCATGAGTGCACTCTGTGTGTATGTGTGTGTGTGTGTGTGTATGTGTGTTATATGGCCAAACATGTAGGTAGGATCATGTGGAAGCCATAGGAAAATGTGAGTGTCTTCTTCTATCAAACTCACTTTATTTCTCTGAGGCACAGTCTCTCTCCCTGAATCTCAATCTCACAATTTTTCAGCTAATCTACAAGTAAGCAAACCCTAGTCAGGTGGGTGCTAGGATTCCAATTTTCACCATTCTGCTTTTGCAGCAAGGGCAAGAAGCAACTTTGCAGCAAGAACCATCTCTCCCACTCCCTGTTTTTATTTTGAGAATGTGTCTCATATATCACAGGCTGCCATGGAACATGCTTTGTAGCCTATGGTGACCTTGAATTTCTGATATTCCTGCCTTTACCTCCCCAGAGCTAAGATTACAGACATGCATCACCATGACGGGTTTAATACTGGTTCTGGGAATTGAACCCAGAATTTCATACATTCTAGATAAGCATTACAACTGAGCTACAATAAGCCCTGAAACTATACAGTTTGCACCAAGGGAGATGGATCCCAAGTTGGGTCGGTCATTGGGCCACCTTTGCATCAGTCTTATCTCCATTTTTGTCCCTGCAGTTCTTTTAGGCAGGGACAGTTCTGGATCAGAAATTTTGACTGTGGGTTAGTAAACCCTGTCCCTCTGCTTTAGGTCCTGTCTATCTACTGGAGGTACTCTTCAAGTTCTCTCTCACCAGTGTTGGGCACTTTAACTAAGGTCAACTCCATTGAGTACCTAGAGTCTCTCACCTCCTGTGTCTCTGGTACTTTCTAAAGGAGACTCCCCTAGTGCTGGTTATCTTAACTCATTCTCTTGGCCCTCTGGACTTCTCTTCTGTTCTCCCACACACACACACACCTTATCTTGTTCTCTTGATCTCCCCTCCTCCCCTCTCCCACCAAGGTCTCTCCCTCCCTCTGCCTCCTGTGATTATTGCCTTTCCCCTTCTATGTGGAAAGGCAACATCCTACATCTGTGTTCTTAACATGGGTTCTGGGGATCAAACTTAGGTCTTCATACTTCTGTGCAAGTGTTTTATTAGTGGATTATTTCCCCATGCCCTAAATCTTTATTTGAATGCACTATGTTACACTGAGAGAGCTGTGACCTTTTCAGTAACAGCCCTTCAGAGTCAGTTGCCTTGTGTTTTCATCATTCCTTACTCTTTCTGATCTTTTAATCTTTGTCTTCGACACACCCATCTTGAATGTTCCTAACCCTCCTGTAGTTGTACATCCTACTAAATTCACAGCTCAACATAAGCTATATCCCTCATATTAAGTCTTCAAATTGGGTGGGGAGGCAGGAGTGGAAACACTCTCATAGAAGCAGGGGGAGGGGGGATAAGATAGGGGGTTGGGGGGGACCCGGAAAGGGGATAACATTTGAAATGTAAATAAAGAAAACACTCAATAAAAAAAAGAAAGAGCCATGAGTGTCAGATACACACGTGTCTTATTGAGAATCAAAGCCTATGAGAAGGAGCCTTCTTTCCAGGCGACAGAATACGATGTCCTTTAAAAAAGCAATTAAGCTCTGTCAAAAAATGTAGCAGGTTATTTGACAAAAATGTACATTCGTATCAATGGATAAGCTAGCCTTCTGTGAATACTGAGGCAGAAAAATAGTAGCCTGTAAATTCAAGTTGTCTGTTCTACAACTGCATGTTTTTGTTTATATCTTTTCATTTCAAAATGTATGCATATGCACTATTTTTAGTCCTGGGTAAAAATAAAGCAAAGTGTTTTGTGGTTTATTAAAAAAAAATAAAAACCTTCAAATCATGATGATTCTTAATGGAAACAGCGTTTACATTGATGGACTACTCTTTTTTAAAAAAATTATCAGTCATTCCATTCATTTACATCTCAAATGATATCCTACTTCCCCATTACCCTTCCACCAACCCCCATCCCACATCTGCACTCCCCTCTCCTCTGATGGACTATTCTTAAGTGATCCATCTTTATTCATCTCCTATTTTTTTAATGGAGTGCAAGATAGTACCAGATACTTCTTTGACTCTCATAGCAATCTAGCAGTACATACTCATGTGGTAACTATTTAGAAAATAATCGCATATTTAACTTATTTATGTAACTATAGCTGAAATGTAACTCATCTTCCTATACTTATATTTCCATCAATATATCTTCTACAATCCACCCTATATAATCAGGTATTATAATACCTGTGAAACCATGTTTTCAGCACGGGTTTTTTTAAATGGTGATAAATTAATTAAAACAATACTGCTTTCTAATTGCCATAAAACCCAGACTAATGACTTCAGGGGTCAAATAAACTATACATATCAGGGGGATTGTCTGAACAGAGCCAGAACTTGGCTCATAGATTAGGACTGAGAAGAGGACCATGGAATGTCAGATAATGATTGCTTTTCTTGAGAATTACACTAGCACATCCCATTCTGCTGGACATAATTGTGTAGCAAATCAGGTATGTCTCTCGAGGAACATCCTTGATGCAGAAATAACACCTTCAAGGTTTCTAAAAAGTAATCAATATTTTATTTTGTAATAATAATTCTGAGAACACTACTTCACCTAAATTTGTAATACAAAACATCAGAAGCATTATAAATATATAAGGCATATTTTTTTATACAGTCTAAAGAAAAAGCATTTCCAAGCAAACATTGGGAAGGTGTGTTTTGGGTTCTTTTCTAAATGATACCATGGTAATTTGGATTTTATGAAATAGAAAGGTTTGGTTTAAACAAATGATGTTTTGTTTTCCTTTTAAGGTGAATTTGGAGAAGTCTGCAGTGGGCGTTTGAAGACACCAGGGAAAAGGGAAATTCCAGTTGCCATTAAAACATTGAAAGGTGGCCACATGGACCGACAGAGAAGAGATTTTCTAAGAGAAGCTAGCATCATGGGTCAATTTGATCACCCAAACATCATTCGCCTAGAAGGTGTTGTCACTAAAAGTAAGTTCCTGATTTTCCTCACTATTTCTCATACACTGCCCTTGGTTTTTATTAAATCATAATAACAATACCAAGTTGTTAGGACAGCACCTTCATTCAGGTGCTGGCTTCTGACATCTCTTCTCAGTGTCTGCCTCTAGGCCATGGCATTATCAGAGTTTGCATGGGTTACCATAGCTTTGAAAAAGCATCACCTCTAAACTTTGCACATTTGGCTTAGCATAATGACTCAGGAGTAAAGGGTTATATTTTTCTAAATGTCAATATTAATAGAAGACTGACCATCAATATTTGATTCATTAAAGTAAAATACTACTGCTTAGAAATATATTTCATAGACAAATATAAAATGCTTTATCATAGAGTAAAACATGGCCAGAAAAAATTCTATATGGAAGTCAGCTCTATTAATAGCATTATGAATAAATTATTATATTTGGTATAAAGTAAAATAAAAGATAACTGCTGAAATAACAATTTTGCTGGTCCAGAAATAAAGGAATCAAGGTCATTATTTTGAAAGAAAATTACTTTAAAATCCAAAATTAGTCATATACTTTAAGTAATTGGATGCGTATATTTGAACAATGATAAAGGCCAAAAATATAACAGTAAGTATCCATATTTATTCACTAATAAATTACACATAAAACCCAACAAAGAATATCATTAAGTTTTTCATGAAAATTATTTAGATATTTTAAAGTGGTATTTTTATTTACAGAATTAAAATTTTGTCAACAACCACTGAGTGATGGCTCAGTGGTTAAAAGCACATTCTACCTACATTCTACCTACTCTTACAGAGGACCTGGACTGAGTTACCAGAGCCCACTGCCAAGTCAGACTCATATCTAATTTCAGTTTCAGTGTATTTGATTATTTCTTCATGTTACCACAAGCTCTTGTATATATGTGAGGAGTATAAACTCATGTAAACACAAACACACAGATAAAAGTCATATAAGAAAATAAACATTTTTAAACCATTTAAGGGACAGTTAAAATGTTATGTTATAGTTAAAAATACAATAGCTTAATAAAAATGTGCTGAACTCTGTGTCTGAAATCTCTTCATTCTTCACCCAAGGCATTGGTAAAATGTTGCTGAAGGGAGCAGATTACTTGTGGTCCCAATAGTTATGAAAGCAGGGAAGAGTGTTGGAGATGTTAAGCATTATAATGGGTTTTATTATAGTGACTTTAACAATTTTTCAATATCCACCCATAAGTCCTTCTCAACAGGACTTATACTGAGCACAGCCATGTGACCAACCTTGACCACTGGGATATTAGCAAGGGCAGGGCACGAGGCATTTTATATATTTGCAAGTTGTTATTTGTAGTCTATAATTCTTCCTGAAACCCAACTTCCGTGTCGAGTAAAAGCAATCCATGTAGTATTGCAAAAAGAAGCCTAGCAAGGTAGGAGGGCTTTGCACATAATTTGAGTTTAATCACAAGGTACCAGTGGGAACTGGTTGCCACAATTGTCCTCTGACCTTAACACCCCTGTTGTGACTTAAATATGGCCATATCCACATCTCTCTTACACTCATCACACACACACACACACACACACACAAGCACAAACAGGCACACACACACTAAATTGGCTGGATGGGTGGATGGATGGATGGATGGATGGATGGGCAGATAGATGATAGATTTTTTAAAAAAACATAGAATCAAGGTACTTTATTTCACAGCCCCAGCCAAAATGCTAGACAGCACTAAATTTCAGGCTTGTGAGTGAACCATCTCAGACATTATATCCCTACCCAACTCCCACCCTAATCATACACTGACAGCTGTGGCCATTTGGCAGGGCAAAGAAATCAAATAAACTCAATTTAATCAACCCAAGAAATGATAAGAGGTTTTTTTAAAAAACAATTTTGCATTTTTGATTCTTTAAAATTGTCATACAATGTATTTTGAGTATATTTATATTCTTGCTTTTCCCTTTAACTCCTCTGAGATTTACTCCAAGTTTATGTCCTTTCATTTTTTTAATATTCCATCAGCTCAAATTCATGCTCCCCACATACTCCTGCACTACATCCAATAGAGTATTCTAAGTATACTAGGGGCCACACCCATAAAGAAACATCACACTTTTTCTCCTGGAAGTCTAACTGTCCATATCTCCCCAGGTAGGGATAGAGATTTGAGTTCTCCTGCCATTCTGGAATGTTGACTGGCTCAGTCTTATGCAAGTCTTATACCGACAAAGCATACTTGCTATCAGTTCGTAAGTTGAGAGGTTTATTAGATCCAGAAGGCTCTATTTCAATCTTGTCCTCCCTGATCTCTGACTCTTACAGTCTTTCCACTCTTCCTTCTGTCATGGTCCCTGTAACTTGTGAGATAGAGTACTGATCTAGATGACACACACTTATGTTATCACTTTAAACCTCCATCCACTACACAAAAATGCTTTTTGATGAGGAATAAGAACTATACTGATCTATCTATGAACTGTGACCATGTACCTGAGTGATACAAATGAGGGTAAGCAACTGTATATTTAAGGTCTGCTCCATAGGAGGAAAGGTATGCCCAAAACTATAAATCTGACTGATGACACGTGGTTAGGGAGCCTCGACATCATAGGAATGAACTTACTACTATTATTTTGCTAGATTCACAGTATCCAAATGCCTCCTAATTTCATGTAAAATTGCTGTTTTAAGTCATTAAATTTAAAATTGTTTCTTTCACATCAATACATAACCAAAATCAATGAATCATTACTGGAATTCTGCTCTTGCCAGTTAAGATCTGGCGTGTTGAATAAATTATTTGACACCTCTATACTGAACTTTCATGTCTGTAAAACAAAACTAAACTAACCCAGATATCATTGATTAGAGCATCTCAGTTCTCTTTTTTTCAAGATTTCATATTGTTTCTATACAAATTAATCTGTAAATGTATATGAATTTAGAGTCATCTGCTGACTTACTGCCATTAGCTTGACCATTTCAAATGATTCCTTTGTTTTTATATTTATATTTACATGAAAATTTCAATTTTGAGGATGGCTTACAAACTAAGTTGGATGTCAAAATTTTCGTGCATGAGTTTACACATAGAGTATCTAAAAATAAGAGACCAGAATAGACTCAAAGTTTGAAAAGTAAGAGATCTTAATTTTCTTTGTTTAATAGATTAAATCTTATCAAATAAATACTATGATTTCATCCATATATTATATATTATATACATTATATGTATTATATATATTTTATATATATTATATATATACATATATATACACACACACACACATATGTACTTGTGCATTCATATATATATGAATTAGGACCAATAAAAGGGCTCTACTAAATGGGGAAATTAACTCTATGTAAGTTAATATACCCTTGATGACAATCAGCCCTATACTTTTAACTGCTAAGAGCAAGCCCCATAGGGGAATGTTGAGGCGCTGCAGGATACATTGTGGGGATGAGAGAAAAGTAATTCCCGCAATAATCGGTGATCCTGCTGGTACTGTTATCAGCTTGAGTCAAGTGCTATGGGATTGTTAGAAGAAAAGCAATAAATAAATGAATACCTCATTCCCATAAATACATAGTAATTGTTCCAGGATTGCCCTTAAGTAGCTAAGAGATAGCTAGCAATTAATGTTCCCTAAAGACATCCCAACTGCATAAAAGATACTGATGAAGATAATGAAGTAGAACAAGGGCCTGACTGTAGATAGATTTTCCTGGGGTCTGGGAAACAAATACATTGAATCTCCATTAAAACTGATATAAGACTATAAAAATAAAACCTTTCGGTCATCCATCTATAAGTTTGTGTTTAATGTATGTTTTTGTCTTATGTATAGCCTTGTCTCTTAGAAACATGTATTGTACAGTTCTTTGAATCACTTCTGCTCCTTCATATGCCCACATATAACTGCTTTTATTTTACATTGGAAAACTAAATGATTAAAGACTGCATCATGCATAAACAATGTCTGATAAAAATTGAACCACTTTATATGAATCATATCACAACTTTATAAGCCTGTTAAGATATAACTAATGTAAAGAAAGATGAATCAGTTTTAACCATATGTGCAACACATACTCTTTCCCCAGAAAGCAAATAAAACCCATCAGTTGGAGGACAGACTTGTAATCATTAGTACCATAGGTAGTCATGATCTGTAACTAATAGTTATCAATAGCATTAGTTACATCACCAAGAGGCAAAGGGCTACCTTTCTATAAGAAGTTAAGAACTGCAGCTTCTGCTGAAGAAATACAGCACAACAGTGAGACAGACAACAGAATTTATCTTCTAGCTAAGTAAAAAGCGCATTTACAAGCACTAACTACATCACCTAAATAACAAACTCAGTGAAGTGGAACAGAAGTCATCCCCAGTAGCAAACAAATTCCCAAAGATAACTCCATGTCACTCTAAGGCACTCTTTAAAAATCCTATGGCTCAATACTAGAGCTATAATAGAATCTTCTAGAGTCACTCAAAATCTTTACATGTTCAAGAATACTATAAATTACTCCTAGGGAGTTTTTATAATATTTTATGAGTATACATAAAAGAATACATTCTACTCAGCCATAGAGCATTGTACTACATGCATAAAAAGAGGTTCACTAGTTATATGGTTGGCTTATTCTTGTTAAATAAAGGCAATCCTCCAAACATCCACTGTTAGAGCAACTGCTTCACCAGCTAATTATTGATAGAATCGTCACCAAACCTCTCTAGGGCTTAGATTTTTGTTTTCCTCTGAATGAAAGAAAAGTGCAGATCAGAGTAGAAAATATAGAGGTCAAATGTAAACTAATAAATCCTGTTCCCTTAACGAACAAAGAAACATGAGATGTTCATAAACAAAGTTTAGCCCATGATGGCTGGTCCCTCCATGATCATTATACATTTAGGCTCATGTTGATAACTCAAAAACGTTAATAAGGTTCAAGATGAAAAAATGAAATTTTCAACAAACTTTTTAGTTTATAATGCATACATTGGAAAAATACGAGAAAATTTATCTGGAAGCAACATTGCAGTTTGGATAGTATAATTAGTCAGCTTTCTGTAACTGCAATGCAATATTTGGTATTATTTAACTGATAAATTAATAGCCTACTGTTGCTAAAAGTTTTGAAAGTTCTAGCGTGTGGCTCTAATAGTTAATGTCTTTCTGATAGCACCAGGTGAAGGAAAATGATGATATCATCCGCTGGGCTGACACATGCATCCATTTGTATTTCCTGATGCTATGGGACAAGTTCCTCCCAATGAAGATTAACTAACCGACCTTTCTTTTTAATACTTGTGTTACTAGAGTAATGAGACAGAGCTAAACACTGGAGGAGACAAAAAGAAATCTAATTCTATAAACCCATTTTAGATAGCAGAGAGAATTGAATGCAAAGAGAGAGAAAATCATGAGAAGAATGGTAGGGGTGTATTCTAGACAGAGACAGTAAGTTTGTTTTAAACCTTGAATCAGAACTTAGCATGTTAGTATAACAGCAAGAAAACTGGCAAAAGTAATGAGTGTCAATTAATTACATAATGAAAAAAAAACAAACTATCAAGGAAGCCAATGAAGCAAGACAAGAAAAAAAAAAGGTGAGAAAAGAAATCATATTAATCAATATCTATTTTGAAAGGAATAGATTAAAGACCTATTTTCAAGACTTAAATGAGATACTTTGGTTATTGCCTGATTATTTGATAGGTGAGAAAGAAAGGTCATAATCAAATGAATTTTAATCATATTATTCCTGTAAGAAAGAGGATAGAAAGGAAAATCAGGAAAGAAAGAGAACAGATTTAGAGAGAAAACAGTGATTTCTTGTTTGAACAGGACTGCATTTATCTAGAGATTTCCAGGAAGTCCTTGAAACCTGGCAAGGAGCTTGGTTCACAGATGCAAATGAGAAAGCATTTAGCAGACTGGTGATGGTTAGTAGCTGCTGTAGGAAAAGTGTTATTCTCTGGAAGAGGACTACATTAAAATGTCATATGTATGAAATTCTCAGGAAACATACATAATCAGTAAAAAACACAAAAATGAAAAGAAATGTACTCAAATAGAGAAGCTGAGACAGAAGAGAAGAAACCAGCAACAGACAGAAAGTCTAGGTCTGTCAGAACAAGAGAGAGGTCCCTAGAATAAAATGAGCTTGGGAGCCAACTACAATAAGGACCAAGAAGCATCCTTTGGTTTAAAAAAAAAATCAGAAAAATATACTCCACTCAGCTCACTGTTGGCAGAGCTAGACAGCAAAACATTTGAGGCACGCTAATGCTGCAAATCGGTAGTATTTGAAAATAGTCAAGGCTGCTGCTATCTTAAATTCAAAATGATTAACATTCATTAAAGCCTTCATTCATTCAGATAATATGTATTAAGTGACAAGCTACAGGATGCCAGGTACTTTCCCAAGTACTGGGATTCAGGATGGAGTAGGAAAGGTCAAATGCTGTCCTCCTGGGTCAGAAATTCCTAGAGTTGGGCTGGAGAGAGGGCTCAGAGGTTAAGAGCACACTGTTCTTCCAAAGGTCCTGAGCTCAATTTCCAACAACCACGTGGTGGCTCATAACTATATATGATGAGATCTGATTTTCTCTTTTGGTATTCAGTCATTCATGCAGCCAGAATATTGTAAATATAATAAATAAATCTAAAAAACTTGGTAAAAAATATTTTTTAAAAAAAGGAAGTCTAGAGTTTCATTCTTAAATCAGGCATTTATTTTGAATCACAAAAACATTTCCAATTCATTCTCATTTCTCTTGTGCTTCTCTTTTTCTTTCTACATCCTGGAAAAGATTGGATAAAATAAATACCAGTGTGGGACAACGACAGGGGGACTGGAGCCATTACAAAGTCCCCTTCAATTACAAGGTCCCCTTCAATCAGGCCTCTACCCCCGCCTTCCCAAGATTAGAATCGCCACAGCCCTTCTATACTTAGAGAAGGGAGGAGATGTTAGGGGCAGCCCTGCTTATACACTGAAGGTCTAAAATCAGCCATAGGCCTAAAATCAGCAATACATACATGTATACTAACATCAAGTCTTGGGTCTCAGTGGAAAAACATTGAAACAGATGGCTATAAGCTATTGTAAACAGGCAGCTTTTGTGGAAATTTACCAGCCTGAGTAGTCATAGACCTTGTAAATAGGTAGCCTTGGCAGATAATACCAACTTAGATAAGGACAAGTGAATCATAAGGCAGAGTCATAGTGACCTGTTCCCTGAACCTTCACCCAGCCGATACCCGGTTCTGAAAGATATCTGTACTCCCCCTGAACACCCAAGCTCCAGTGTCATCCCCTTCCCCATGTCCTGCCTTTTTGTGTTTATAACCCCTGTGTAAATAAGTAAAAATTACGATTTGATTTAAAAAATAAATATAATTTGAGAATATGCATGTTATTTTTCATAATGCACTGAAAAACAAAATATTTTTCTTTATTTTTCAATAAACAAGTATGTTTTCTCCTCATAAGTAAATAAATAAATAAATAAATAAATAAATAAATAAATAAATAAATTCCAGTGTGATCTCAGCCCAGGACCCATGCAGACACCTTTGGTAAGAAGGTGGTGGTCTCCAGAACAAGAGTCTCTGGAGTTTCTTCCTTCCTTTGCTTTGATGGTATAGAACACAGGTTCATCTGCTAAGATGGTTGGTGTTGGTGAGTGTTTGTGATAGATGCTGAGAAGATATTGGAAGCAAACTGACCAGGAAAGGATTTTGGCATCACCCAAATCTAAGGAAACTAGACCATGATGACACAGCCTGCTTCCCTGCTATCAAGAAAGGAAAGAGGAAAAGGGGTGTGAGGAAGGTGTGACCCAGAAACAGAAGTGTGTAGTAATGGTACCAAAAGGAGAAGGGGGGTAAATTTTCTAGACTTCTCCTATTAGCCTTAAGTATTTACTCTGCTGTTATTGAAAATGGTAATGAATTACTCCTGTCTGGTTTCAGGAGACTCTGGGGACTTGTAGAACACTTACTGCAAAGCATTTGCTCTTGGAATTATGACATATACACACAGCTAAACAAAGTGAAACGTACCTGAGTGCAGCAAATAATTACAAGATGGCCCAGCCTGTGGCCCTCTTGTCACACTCTGTCCAAGCACAGCCGGAGTTAACTGAGAAATTGGAATACCGTATAAGGATAATAGAAAAGAATCTTTTTATATAAATAATAATAATAAATATTTTTCTGTATCTAAGGGAAATGTATTCTTGTCCAGTCAGTGTTTAAATATCTGGGTTTCCTCAGTGTCCGTCCTTTAGATTATTTCTGTCGATCTACCTCCAGCAGTCTCCCACTCCTGGTTTTCTGTCCCAAATGATGTGCGATAGGCTGTGATAAGGAGTAAGAGCTTTCAGAAAGAAATCTAATAAATTGTTGGCTATGAAAGTGACACTGTAAGCTGCAGGAGCTAAGAAAGAAAAGAGACTGCAACTAAATTGTATTCATTCGAAGTACCTGCTTTAAGAATAAAGCCATCTAAAAAGTAAAATCATATTCATTTTCAGAAAAAAAAATCCCATCCCTTTCATCTCTGAAATAAGTTTGGTCTGAGTAGAGAGCACGTTGCATCTAAATTTGGGAAGAACTAAAAACAAAGTAGATATATCCATGTTACAGGCATGAATTTGCTGCCATGCATTCAGGAGAATAAGAATCAGCCAGCGAGTCCAAGGAGAGGACACTTTGGTCATAACTAAGAAGCCTTACATAATAAGCCTTTGGTGGCCTTATGTAGGGCTGGTTAGATTGTAAAAAGTCACCGAATTACTGTGGAACCTCCTGTGTGATTTTTTTTTTTAATTTTTGTAAGTACCTGTGGAATCAATGATGGAAGTGTAACACAGTCTTCATTTATTGCGTAGGATTTTCTGAAGGGCTTTAAGATTGAACCCGACCTGAACCTCTTTTAATGCTCTTTGGTGCTGTTGCAGCAGCTGCTGCTTTTGTCATTGTTAGAATGCTGTGACACTTCCTCCATTTCCATCTCACTGTAATTTCAGACTTAGAGAAAATGGTATGAAAGACATACTTTTCATACAACTTTCGGCCAGTTCCTCCTGATAACCGTAAAATTAATATCAAAACTAAGAGACAACCCAAGTGTGGTAGCACATGCTTATAGTAGAAAGCTGAATCAGGAAGCTCACATCTTTGAGGTGTTAGTCTGGGCAATATACTAGGATCTTCTAAGAAAGAAGGGGAGAGAGGAGGGAGGGAGAAAGGCAGAGAGGTGGGGCAGTCCTTACTGTAGTCTCATTCTTGCTAGGACTGCTTCCTGTTTCTGCTCTATTACCAGTTCCAGGCTCCTGGGTACTCACATCTTTTTAGTCTTTTCTCATCTGTGAGTGTTCTTTGGGCTTCTTTGTCTTTGACCTCCACACTTTCCATGAATACCGATCAGTTTGTGTTCTGAATGTCCTCCACATTAGGATCTGTAGTTCTCATGATGATATGCAGCTCTCCCTTGGTTGGCAGAAAGTCTGCAGGAAGGATGCACCTCACTGAGTGCAGTGTGGGAGGGATAGAGCCCTGAACACCTCATTCTTTAGCATGCCAACTCCTCCATTGCCACACTGTAAAGTGACTTCTCCCTCATTTTAAAATAGTGTGTATTTGGACGACAGATAATTTACACTATGAAAATTTTCTATTCTCAAATTTGTGGTTATTCGTTTTATTATTTATTAATAGACACTGTTTGGCACAGTTATTTCAGTTGTATTCTGATGATAACTTTTCTGTTTCTGTTTTCTCTATATAGTTTGTTCTTTAAGGCAAAACAGTTTCAAAATGTTGTGTAGTAGAATTATACATGCCTTCATTTCCTATCAGGATGCTCTTGAAATCCATTCATAGTTCTTGTTGACTACTGTCCCTCTGTTTTACATGTAGTGGAGGGCATCTGAATGTTTGGAATTTAGGTGTTCATTTATGAAATGTCGTTAACCACGTGGGCACAAGTTTCTACGAGAAAGTATATTTACATCTTGGGTAAATATTTAGCTGTACAATGACTAAACTATAAGATAAATATATATCTAACATCATCAAAAATTTCTAGGTACCTGGATGGAGCATCGCATTTTGCATGTCCTCTAGTGATTAGGCTCATTGCAGGTGCCTGGTATCATTTGTGATGGTTCAAACAAACAAACAGAAGTTTGTTTGCTCTAGTGAACTTCCTGGGGAACCTTATTTGCATTTTCCTAATGATTAATGAATCTGAGCATCTCTCATAGGTCTATTTTTTTGTCCCTATTTCTCCTCTACTGGGGCATTTTCAATCTTTCCTAAAAACTGTGATTTTTATATTATGTTTAATTATATTATGTTTAATTTTTTCTGTGTAAAATACTTTGCCAATAATGTGATTTTTAGAGTGAGTTTTTTATCTAGTTTGAAGTTCCTCTCTTCATTCGCCCATCAGTGTCATTTGCAGAGAAATTTTTCTTATATTAATTTTGATAAAATAGAGTTTGCTAGATTTTAAATGGATTATGCTTATGGTACTGTACATAAACTCTCTTCAGTTAGCCTAAAGAAGGGTTCTAATTAACAAATCCACTCTACTCAGCCTTGATTCTTTCTCTATTTAAGCAGCCATATGCTAAATCCCTCCAGCATCTGAGTTGCTCTCCTGAACTCAGAGCAAGTAAATGTCTCTGTAACTGATTATCAGGGCTTATGATGACCCTGGAATAAAACACTAAACGTAGTGCACTGTGTAACTTTATCTTTTTGGAGTTTTCTTTTGTGACTCAACTCCATTTTCTGTTTTCTCCCAAATTTGTGTTATGAACACCAAAATGTAGTTTATATATATATTTTTTATTTTTGAATGTAGGTTATCCCATGGTACACTGGAATAAGGGGTCACACATGCATTAATCTATAAGAATCAGCTGTATTTTACCTTCCATGCTAAAGTAAAGAGTATGAGGAGGCTGATTTTTCTAGGCTATCAAGCTCAGATATCTATAACTTATCTATAACTCCATCTAGTGTCAGCCATGTTCATGTAAGACTGACAGCTTTCCCATAATTGTGTTTGTCTGGACTTAGGCATGTTCTCCTACCTCTCAACAATCATCACATTAGAGAAATTTTCTTTTTTAAAGCTATATTATAAACTAATTTTATGTGGCTTTTCTATAGAATCAAGTTGATAACATGACTGTATGACTTATTTACATATAGAAATATTAAATATTCTTAAGCACTACCTAGTCTTTATCTTGCAGAGATGTGTAAATGATAATCCCAACACTCAGTCTGAACTCAGGCATGGATATATAAGTGCAACATCTAGCTTTCTGGTTTGAGACCTAACAGTAGGGCCTCTTTAGTCCACTCTAGGTTGAGACTAAGCAACAATATGGTATGAATAAATTGACATTTTTATGAGCTAACATCAATCACAAGAGTGCGTTTGTTCATTGTTCAATCATCACAAATGTCAACAAAAGGCATTAGTGATATTTTTCTCTATTTCACTAGATGAGATGACTATTTCAAGATTCCTACCCACAAATTTAATGTATTGACCTTTCCACTAAACATTAATAAGCATGATTCCTTTGAAATGAGTTCAGTTTTCATTTTGGCATGACCATATATTATATAAGATGTGCTATTGTATTTGCTACAGCAATCCATATGTACAGCAGTCTATTGCTCCTCTGTGGCTCAGTCATTATTTCATATAGTTGATGCCAGAACCATTCCATTACACTGAAATGAAAGTATACAGAAATGTTCTCCCATTAGCTATTATTGTCTTTTAATATAGATTTTATACTGTGATGAAAAATCCCAGAATATGCCCTGGAGAAGAAAGGCTAAATGAGAACTGGAAAGCTACTGAGAGAACTAAGTGTAAGTAAGGCAACTTAAAGATGGGAGGCGTCAGCCGTAAGGATAGTATGTGTCTTAGCTTCTTCAAGAAAATGAATACATTTTCTTTAAGAAGGACCTGAAGTTAATAGAGTTATTGCTTAAGCATTACTAAGCAAATATGGTGAAACAAAACTAAAGTTTCAGTCCTTTAAGGTCTAGTGTTCCAATGAGAAAAGCAGGATTTTCAGTTTCAAATGGGCTCAGAAACTACTTCATAGGAGCTGTTCCGGGCAGGAACATAGAATGTTGTTTTATCAAATGATAAAATATCTTAATTATACAATCATATATATCTTAAAAGTACTGTTTTCATATGATAAAAATATTAAAGCTTATAACTAAAAGGATACTACTGGTCATTTGATGCTATTCCTAAAGTTTTGCAGTAAGAGACATCTGTATTGTAAGGAAGTGACACTTCTGTTTGTAACAAAATACATCTGGTCTCTTATCTCATTACTAAAGAAGGAACCAACTAGAAGAGAGGTAAGGATAAAACATTAATGAAGAAACTGGTGTGAATGGAACAAATCCCCACTCTAATCAAATTTGAGTTTATTCAAGAATTTATCAGTACTCATTCTAGGAATTTAATGAGACAAAGCCAGTGTTTTTGCATGTGTTAAACTTGTGTCCTTTACAGTAGGAAAAAATTATCCTTCTTGACAAAGGATGTCAATATTATACAGAGGAGTCATAAGAAAAGCCACTTCACAGTTTAGTCTGATAGATGTAGTAAGACAGAATAAAACTATTTTGTAAGCTAACCTTAGAAGACAGCACTAGAGGTGTACATTATAGTTAATATTAGTTTTGTAGTTTCTAAATTTCCCCCATAAGCCATTTATCAATGATAAAGAAATAATAATGTTATACTGTTAGAGATAATATTTTTCTTATCTTAAAACCTGTAATTGGCTTGTTTGTTTAAGGGGCTAATAGCCCCTTTTCTTTCCTGATCTACTATTGTTCTATAAAATGGCTCAAGTTGGTCAGGTTAAATTCAGTTACCAGACTAGAGAACCTGTTAATGTCTATTTTATGACTCTTGTGTTTTAAGGAACTCTTTGCTAGACTAATGCAATTACTTCACAACTGGTCATCCTTGTCTCACTTTTATTGTTGGCCCACCACTGCTCTTTTTTTCTGCTAGAACTTTTCCTTTAAAAGATTTTTCTAAAGTACCTAGGGGAAAAATGAGCAAACAACCAAACAGAAGTCTCCTTTGAACAGTTAGCTTCTGAGCAACTATTTAATCCTTGCTTTAGGGTAGTGTGCGGTTTCTTTTAGATGTAATACTTTTATTTAATATTCACATATGTATGTAATGTGTTTGGATAAACTACACCCCCACTTCCTTTCCTCCAATTTCTCCCTTACCCCATCTACCACTGTTTTATCCCAACTTCATGTACTTTCTGTTTCCTTATTTTTGATATCTACTAGAACCATCTGGGATCATTTGCATCTTCATGGGTTCAGAAGCATCTATTGGAGCATGGGTTGTCTCTTGGAGACTGCATCCATGAAGAACTGATACTCTCTTCCCAGAAGCCACTAGCTCCTCAGCTAGGGGTGAGATTACACGAGTCCCTCCATCACTCAGGTTAAGATATGGACTGGACTCAATGAACTTCTCCATTCACTCAGAGCTTCTGTGACTTTGTATGAGCAGCTGCGCTGCCAGGTCATGCCCTGCAAATGCTGTTTTGCTGGAGATATCTAGCCCCATGGCTCTTAAAAATCATTACCTCCCCTCTTTTTTGGTGATCCCTGAGCCCTACTGGAAAAAAATGTCTTATAAGTATCCCACTGCATGCTTAGATCGTCACAACCTCTTATTTTCTGCACATTGATTGGTTGTGGGTTTAAGTATTAATTGCTATCCACTACAAAAGGAAGCTTCTGTGGTGACGGTTGAGATATGAACTTTTCTACTGGTATAAAGATAACTTAGAAGGCAATTTACTATTATTTCCTTTTAGCAAAATGTTAGCGCTAGGCTCTCCTCTAAGCCCTATAACCTAACCAATTACAGCAATCATTGGTTTTTTGTTTTGTTTGTTTGTTTGTTGCTTGCTTGCCTCAAAAATGGAATGAAGAATGGATTTCATCTTGTGATGCTTTAAATCCAATCAGAAAGTAGTTGGTTACTGCCATAAAATTCTGTCATATTTTACCAGTGGGCAACTCTTTCTAAGACGCTCATTATTGTAGCTACCAGGGTTTTGGTATTATGGGTGAGTGGGACTGTTGATAACTTCTCTAATAGCATTAATAGAATATTCTGAAATTATGAAAGTTAGCTGCTATGATGGAGCTTTCAGATCAGTTCCAGTTTGATTTCTCCATGTCTGATGTCTTAGGTATATGGTATCTTCAGCAATAGGGTTTTACACCAACTTCTCTGTGTTTAAAAAAAAAAAGGAATGGAAATAGCTTGGAATATTGGTGGAGTGGTCTAGGGTAGTCCACTGACAAATAGTTTGAAAAGAAATAACCCATATCTAGCACTGGGCATTTTGTTTGACAGGTGGTGGTATCTGGAGAAGGCAATGTGCCCCATTACACAGTAACTTCATTTAAATCCTTTTATATCTATATATGCATTTATAGTAGTAAACTTCCTTATAGAATTTTCAAAAGTCATTAGTGTTAATTCATTCCCATTCTACAAACTCAGCTACTCAAAAGAAATATCATATAGTAATACATTTTCATTGTTTTTAAAGGATATGGCATAATACCAAAATGTTGCCATAAAACCTATAGCAAAGAGAACACAAGAGTATAGAAAAATAGTAAAACTTGATGTCAATATAAATTTTAATCTAGGGAAATACATTGACACACAATAAGTAAATTTACTCTCTAGTTTTCTCTTTCAATAGAGGAAATAAACTACAACACATGTCAATATGACCAGAAGGCATCCTATAGTGTTCAACATTTATTTCTGACATAAAAGTATAACAGGTAAGGGTTCTATATTATTTCATATCCACATGCACCGATATAAAAATAGTTTGCCAGGTGGCATCCTAGATACACTTTAGATCTGGGTGTGATATTCACTATTGACATTTTTTACTCTTTATACTTCTAATAATACTAGTTTTAACAGAGAGGAGAAAATATTTAGGGCTATTGTTAGGAAATTGAACTATCATCTGCATACAAACTTTAGTATTGTAATCCAAAATGATAATCATAATGTCCTGTTCCTTCTTAAATTGTATGAGTTTTTGTGAAGATCAGTTATTCTACAAATAAGACTTCTTATTCTACATCTTTATTTCAGACAATAGTGATGTTCTGGGCATAGTCATTGTCTTCCTTTTCCCTAAGCAGTTTAGTCTATCTTCTAGGACCTCTAACTTCATAAAATTTACTAAGAGAATATTTCTAGCCCTTGTATCTTAAACATTTTTTGTAAAATGAGTTCAAATTCTGTTGACATCTTTGCATACAATCTTGGTATCTAAGGGAAACTGTGCTACAAGGTTCTTACACTATGCGTTTCAGGTTTTATATTAGATTATTATGATACTATAAATTAATTGGAGAGTATATGATCTTTTTCTATTTTTTTGAAATTTTTATGCAAATGGAAATTACTGATCACTGGGAAACAATCATCAAAATATCCATTTGTTATTGGTAGTATCTTTTATGGAAACCTTTCATCACTATTTGCACAATCCAAGTGTATGTTACATATATATATATATATATATATATATATATATATATATATATATATAACATTATAATATTATACATTATAATATATTATACATTATATAATGTATAATATATATTATATGTATATATGTGTGTGCATATATATTATATATATGTAAAATATATAACATTATATTATATATATTAATTATATTATATATTATATATAATATAATTTTCAGCTTTTTGGAATAGTTTGCTTTGTTTGATCAAGTAAACATATTTTATTTCATGTAAGTGGAAGAAAGGAAGAAAAAGAGACAGAGAGAAAGAGGGAGAGAGAAAAAAACCTATTTATTCTTGAGTCTAAAAGATGATCAGACCCTGATTATAAGATGTCTTTGAGTCTCCTTTATAGAATCTGGAGTTTCTCTTACCCCGTTCTATCTATCTCAGGACCTTCTCTCCATCTCCTAGATTCCAGGACCTTCTTCAAAGCCTCAAAGTCTGTGTTCTGGGCATGTGGGTGAAAAGCAATTAGATTTAAAAGAGCCCTTCTCCTGTTCCCAGAAACGCATGTATGTGTGTGAGACAAACAGATAGGCAGAGAGAGAGAGAGAATCAGAGACACAGAGAACGTCACAGAGAATTATGTATCTACGGCTGGCTGGAATTCACTCTTTAGCCCCACGCTTTTGTACATTTATAGATACAGATACTAAATTAAGTGACCTACACAGGTGACTTGGTTAGAAATTAAAAATAAGATATATACCAAATGTAACTATGCATGGTTCATAAAATAGATTCTTCTATTTGTTCTATGACTTAAGTATATGGAATCTTTTGGATACTTGTGGCTATTTTTTTCTTGTGTCCACTTATATCCCAAGTTGATTGGCTTCTGCCTCATTTTTTGCATCTGTCTGATCTCAATTTTATCTCCAGCCTCTATACACGTATTGTTTTAATTTCACTCACATGAACAAGGAAATGTAAATGCACTTCAAAAGAAACTTGAAGTAAAAATACCTTAGAAGCCTAGAAGAGGGATGACAGCTCAGCAGTTAAAAGCACTGGCTGCTTTTGCATAAGATCCTCGAACCCACATTAGAATCTCAAAGTCATCTGTAACTCTAGTTCCAAGGGATCTGATGCCCTCTTCTGGCATCCGGGGTGTGGTATACATATTTATGTATATGGCACAGGCCTGGTGTGCATATATTTAAATAGATTCTTATACATAGAAATTAAAAATGTTAAATAATTCAATTAAGTTTTAGTAAGAAACTAAAATATGTCTAGGCTTTGAAAATTTTAGAAAGTTGCAATGCAACTTCTCAATATATATGTATATAAGACATGTGCATGTGACATTTGATATGGGTTATATAAAAATATCACAGTGGTTGGGGAGGGACAGAGAGATGGCTCAACAGTTAAAAGACGGCTGCTCATCCACAGAACCCAGTTTCAATCCCCACAGCCACATAGTAGCTCACAACTGTCTGTAACTCCAGCTCTAAAATGTCAATAACATCTTCTGTTTTCAACAGGCACCAGGTATGACCATAGTATACAGACATAAAAGCAGGCCAACATCCAGACATATAAACAAATATTTATTTTAAAAAAATATTATGATGTACTTTCCTCATAGTCTTAAAAAGAATATCAGAAGTTATAATGGAGGTATCTTTTTGATAGACCACCATGTAATAATTTAAACATTCTAAAATATTTGTTTTTAAAGTTGCTTAATATTCTATTAATGATAACTTGTTAAATTGGTAGTACATTAACCAACATGTGAGGCTGGCACGCAGCTAATTTAGAGACAAACTGCCATAGTCTTAGAAGTATTAGAAATACAGAGTTTCTTCAATTACTACACAGCATGCACAAAGATGAATGGGACACTTTAAAGATTTCAATGTAAATAAAATAATACTAACAAAAGAATGTTCCCAGAGCAAACAGATTAAAGTCAGTATTATCATTATTTCTTAGTAAATATAATGTGTTCCAGAGCATGTGTAACTATTAATAAAGTCACACAAAAAAGCTTCACTTTGCTCCCAAAATTACACTAAAATGACAATGGCCATAAATACATGAGAATATCTGTCTTAAAATAATGATTGAAAAAGAAAAGAATTCATAAAAGAAAGGTATGCCTCCTCTCTCACATAATATATAACACTGTATACAAAATATACACACAAGAAGAAGAGGAGGAGGGGGGAAGGAGGGAGGGGAAGAAAAATAGATCTCAGGAGAAGAGCTATGCCAGATGACTTGAGAAACAGATATAAATCAGAGAGTCCTAATATTCCATAGAAAATTATTTAAAGTAAAAGAATGAGATTGTTCAACAGGTATAGAAGCTACAGTATCTATATGGCAGAGACATATACTTATGTTTGTAATTTGTATTAAATTTATAATTTGGAAATGTGTTCTCACTAAGACATTTCCACTGCTTGCTATCCATGTGTGCCTGGTGACTTCTGCATTGTAAAGCACAGGTGCAGAGTGTTTCATCATAGTAGGATAATCCAAAGAACAGCTTTGACCTTTTGATGTGGTGAGCACATTTCTTTCACTTATTATTCAACAAATATCCATTGAGATGCATAATTTTGAGGAATACGACAGGGTGAAAATAAAACATCCATATGGAGACAAGCGAATGTTTGTCCTTGTGGGGCCCTCGAGCCTAACAGATGGACAGACAGTAAATAGATAATTCATAGTATAATATAAAGTGTTGACAGGTTCAAACAGGAAAAATAAAGCATTAGGAAGAGATGAGGAATGTAAGAGGAGACCCTTGGAGTCTAGATGTGAGTTCAGGCTTCTCAGAGAACATGGTGTCTGAGAGGTCAAGATACCTATGAAATCTATGGAAAGAAGTCCAGGTGAAAAGAAAACCTAGCAGAAGAGCAGTGAGAAGTCTTGTCTCTGAAACAAGGCATCACTGGGACTGAAGCAGCCAAGGTGAGAAGTACAGGATCAAGCCATTCTGACAGATCTGAGATGGATCTCAAAGTAGATTTGAGCTTCCCTGATGGCTAAAGATGAACATTTCTTTAAGCATTTCACAGTCATTTGAGTTTTCTCTGCTGAGAATTCCTGCTTATATCTGTGTTCACAATTTATTGGATTATTTAGTTTGTCAATATCTAGTTTCTTAAGTTCTTTATATATTTTGCATAGTAGTCCTCTATCAGAGGTAGAGTTGGTAAAAATCATACCATATTCTGAAGGATCTCACTTTATCCAAATAATAGTATTCTTTGTCTTATAGATGCCTTTCAGTTTCATGAGGTCTCATTTATTAATTGTTGATCTTAGTCCCTGTGCTATCAGTATTCTGTTCAAAAAGTCATCTCCTGTGCCAATGTGTTCAAGGCTATTCTCAACTTTCTCTTCTATCCAGTTTAGTGTATCTTTTTTTTTTATCTTGAGGTCTTTGATTGCTATATCCTCCTTTTTGTTTCTCATTTTGTTAATTTGGATTATTCACCCTCGGCCTTTTAGTTAGTTTGGATAATGGTTTGTCTATCTTGCTAGTTTTCTCGAAGAACCATTTGTTTATTTTTCAATGATTCTTTGCATTGTTCTTTTTGTCTCTATTGTATTGATTTCAGCTTCCAGTTTGATCATCTCCTGCCATCTACTTCTTTTGGGTGTGTTCCATGGTTTGAATAGGAATCGCCTCCATAGACTTACATGTTTGAATTCTTGGCCCATCGGGAATGGTACTATTAGGAGGCATTATAGCTTTGTTTGGGTAGGTGTGGTCTTTTTGGAATTGATGTGACCTTGTTGGAGTAAGAGTAGGTGTGGCCTTGTTGAAGATAGTGTGTTACTGTGCGAGCAGCTCTGAGTTCTCATATGCTCAAGCTATGCCTAGTGTGGCAGTTTTACTTACTGTAGCCTGTAGATCCAGATGTAGAACTCTCAGCTCCTTTTCTACCACCATGTCTGCCTGCATGTCACCATGTTTTTCACCATGAAGATAATGAACTAAACCTCTGAAATGAAGATAATGGACTAATCCTCTGAAATTGTAAGCCAGCCCTAATTAAATGTTTCCATTTAGGGAGTTGCTATGGCCATGGTATCTCTTCATAGCAATAGACACCCTAAGACATTGTGCTTACCACTTTTTGTTCTAGAGGGTTTAGATGTGCTGTTAAGTTGCTAGTATAGTATCTCTCAAATTTTCATGTGCACGCACATAGTGCTACAAACTTTCCTTTTATCACTGCATTCATTATGCCCCATAAGTTTGCGTATACCGTGCATTCATGTTCACTGAATTCTAGAAAGGCTTTAATTTCTTTCTTATTTTTGTCTTGTTCTATTTTTTTTAATTCAACGTGATTCTTCAGTTTTCTTTTTTGTTGTTGTTGTTGTTTTTACTATTTAACTTGTTTTAATGTTTCTTCACAAATGGTGAAAATACTAAAGTACAGACAAGGAATAATCATAATGCTGTCACCAACATTATAAATATGGAATTACAAATTTAAAACATTTTCTGGTTTAAAAAATAAATCTGGTCGTCAATGCAGCTCTGCAGGTCTCTAGTAAGGCCGGTCTCTGCGTTCCTGACGGTGCTCGCCTTTATCCATTTTCCCAGGTCATCCATGTCTGCCTCTTCTTCCTCCCATCTGTTCCATTAAAGGTCCAGGAGGCCCCCCAGGACCACCTCGTCTTCCTCCACCAAAGACACCTCAGTCCATGTTACGGCCACCTCGGAAGCCTCCTCTGTCTCCACCTCTGCCACCTCTGAACATTCCTCCAGGACCACCACGGTCCATGAGTCCACCTCTTCCTCCTCGCATGCCACCAGGGCCACCACAGCCATGATCACCACCCAGAGGTGGAAAGGGTGGTGGGAGGAAGCCCTCGGGCTTAGGGGCCTTACACTGGTTGCATTCTGTTCTCCAAGCAAAGTTCTGGTTTCCACAGCCCAGATTGGGACACTGCCAATCTCCAGCTCGGTGCTGGACATTTCCTCCTCCAGAGGGGTTCCCTCTGGAGCCTCGGGGCCCTCTTGGAGGGAAGCCTCCTCTGTCTCCTCCACGGCCTCCCATGCGACCCATGGGTCCTCCAGGGCCTCCCGGGCCACCAGGACCTCCACGAAGTGGTGGTGGCATCCCTCTGCCCTCAAGAGGTGGCATGCCACCTCGCATGCTGTTCATTGGCTGCTTCTTTCAGGCAAGAGAAACTTTAAGTTTGCTTCCTTGAAAATCTTTCCCATCAAACCATTCCACGGCAGCCTTGGCAGTTGGTGGATCTTCATAGGACACTGTGGCATCACCTTTAGGTTTTCCTGTCTCCTTATCCAGGTAGATATGGATCATGGGCTGTCCAGTTCTCTTGTACATCTTGACAACCCCACACTGCTTAAAGAAGTCTGTCAGATCATCCAGGGTCACATTGTCATTTAATCCTTGCACATAAATTGCGCTGTTGTCAGAGTCATCAGGATCTATAGGAAGGCCTAGATCAAGATCTGGTCCTTCATCCATGGGTCCACCAAGCTTTTCGAAGCCACCTCGCTCTCCAGCGCTGCCCATTCCACTGCATCCTCCTCCCCGCCCACCTCTGCTCATGCCTCCACGATCAAATCCCCCTCTTCCCCTGCCCCAGCTATCAGAGCCACTCAAGCTCCAGTTCTCTCCTGGTCCGGAAAATCCTCTAGACTCCTGCTCATAAACACCCACACTACTGGGGTGGTCCTGTCAGAATGAACTCTGCTGCCTGTAGCTGCTGCTCTGTTGGCTATATTGACTTGGAGCCTGGCTGTAGGATCCAGTCTGAGGGGGGTAACTTGTGGGAGGCTGCTGCCCATAGCTGCTTTGTTGACCATAGCTACTTTGCTGTCCATAGCTGCTCAGCTGCCCAGAGTAACTGCTGAGAGTAACTGCTGACAGTAACTGCTCTGATCGTAACTAGTCGGCTGTGAGGAGGAGTAGCTGGTAGGAGGGTAAGATGGAGGTGCGGTGACTGGCTGCATTGGGTAGCTCCCAGTTACCTGGGGATAACTGTAGTTACTCTGTCCATATCCTAGGCCGGGTTGGTTAGAACCCCCTGTGCTAGATTGAGGTTGACTAGTCTCAGCAGGCTTGTTACCATCCTGTGGTCTTGTAGGTGTGGTGGCTGCTGGCTGCTGGCCATAGGCTGGGTAGGCAGGCTGGGTGCCATATGCAGACTGAGCTGCATAAGAGCCCTGCGTTGTCGTGACTGCAGCAGTAGTGGTGTCATAAGCACCAGTGCCATATCCTTGAGCAGGCTGGCTGTATGCCTGGGAGGCAGTTGGAGTGGTATAACCAGTGGGAGGCTGTCCATAGGAAGTTGCATATGCAGTCTGCCTGTAGGTGGCAGTGGTTTGAGCCTGGGTATAGCTGACATCAGTAGGCTGACCATAGGTTCCATAGCTATGCCCTTATGCCTGGGTGGTTTGTGCATATCCTTGAGTTGGCTGGGCGGTGTAAGCACTGTAGCCCTGCTGGGCTGCAGCTTGGCTATAGGTACTGTAATCCGTGGACACCATTTTCTCTCCTTCCTCCTCGTTCGATTCTTCAGTTTTCATGAGTTTGTAAACTTTCTTTTATTTCTATTGTTGTTGATATTCAGTTTTAATCTGACAGGATACAAGGAGTTATTTCAATTTTCTTGTATCTATTAAGACATTCTTTGTGTCCACCTATGTTGTTAGTTTTGGAGATGGTTTTCCTGCCAGTGGATCAAGATGAAAAACTCCCAGCTCCTTCTCCAGCACCATGTCTTCCTGTACTCTGCCACGTTTCTTGCCATGATGATAATGGACTAAACCTCTGAAACTGTAAGGCAGCCCCAATCAAATGTTTTCCTTTATAAGAGTTCCTGTGTTCATAATAACCTTTCACAGCAATAGATACCCAAACTAAGGCAATAGATATTAGGAGATTTTCTTCTACCACCTTCTGTAGGGCTAGATTTATAGGTAGATATTGTTTAAATTTTACTTCATTGTGGAATATCTTATTTCTTCAATCTGTGGTGATTGAAAATTTTCAGGGTATACTAGTCTGGATTGGTTTCTACGGTCTCCCAGAGTCTGTAGCACAGTTGCCCAGGCCCTTCTGGATTTTAGAGTCTCCACTGAGAAGTAAGTCAGGTATAATTCTAATAGGTCTGCCTTTATATGGTAGTTGGTCTTTTTCCTTTGCAATTTTTAATATCATTTCTCTGTTCTGTATGTTTGGTATTTGAGTATTGTGTGGCAAGGGGACTTCCTTTTCTGCTTCAATCTATTTGGTGTTGTATATGCTTCTGGTACCTTGATAGGCGTCTTCTTCTTAAGGTTAAAATTTTTTCTTCAATGATTTGTTAAAAATATTTTCTAGGACTTTTAGTTGGGATTCTTCTCTTTCCTCTTTGCCTTTTATTTTATTCTTAGGTTTGATCTTCATATAGTATCCCAGATTTCCTGCATGTTTTGTGTCAGAAGTTTTGGGTTGGATTTGGTTTTGGTTCAGTTTTCTTTTGTTTTGCTTTTGAGACAGGGTTTCACTTTGTAGTCCTAGCTGTCTTGGAACTCACTATGTAAACTAGGTTGGCCTTGAACTCACAGAGATCTTCCTGCAACTGCCTCCAGAGTCATTAAAGGTATGTGTCATCATAGTTCAGCTATGTCAGAAGTTTTTTTTAATTTAACATTTCTCTGGCTAATGTAGCCATTTTTTCTATCATATACTCAAATTCCGAGATTTTTTCTTTTCCTCTGTAGTTCCTGTTTAAATTCGTACATTTTTCATTTTCAGAATTTCATCAGTTTGTTGATTTTATATTCATTTTTAGGTCTTGATAAGTTTTATTCATTTTCTTCACCACCTTGTGTCTTCTTGGATTTTTTTTAGAGATTTACTCACTACTTCCAGGGTTTTTTGTTTTATTTTGTTTTGTTTTGTTTTGTTTTATTTCCTGCATTTTGTTAAGGGATTTATTCATTTTTTCTTTAAGTGCCTCTATTATCTCCATATAGTTGATTTTAAGGTCTTCTCTTGTGCTTCAGCTATGTTGCTATATTCTGAGCCTGCTAAAGTAGTGTAGCTGGTCTCTAGTGGAAACATATTGCCCTGCCTGTTACTGCTTGCACTTTATGCTGCCATGTAGGCATCTGTGTTTGGAATGTTATAAGTCTAGGAGCTGATTTTTGAATCTGACTTATCGAGTGGGAATTCTGTCCCTTGGTTTCTGTTTCCTCTCTGGATTTTTGGAGTGTGATGACTGTGTGCTACCTGTTTTCCTTTCCTGCTGCTCTGGTGGGTTCATAGGGAATGCCTGCTGATGTTGGAGGCTGGGATACTGGGATGAGTTGTGGGAGGGAAGATGGTAGGAGAAGGTCATTGCGATCCCTCCAGGATGGAATAAAAGAAGAAAATGAGACCAAGCATATTTCCAGCTACAGAGCTGGGGATCTCAGGAGCAGAAGTGTGGATCTGCTTTCAGCCTACATGCTACCATGGAAGAAGCAGCCCTTGGGTTAGCAGTAGATGTTTGCTGGGGTTGGGGTCTGGGGCATAGCAACAAATGGGGGTGATGAGGAAGATTAAGAGGAGACTATCTGTAAGATCCACAGAAGAAGGTGCAGGAGACATGGAAAATTGCTATTGGTATTCTGTTGCAGAGCTGTAGAAGACTGGGATATTGATCTAGGGGAACAAAGAGAACTCAAGTTTAAACCATTAGCTGAGATGTACTGACAGGAATTTATACAGGTCTGAGGACAGAAGCAAAATTCATGTGAAACTATCAAAAGATGTGTTCACCAGGAAGTTTCTAGTTTAAATATAAAGCAAATAAAATTACCTTAAAAATATAATAATTAAAAGCATTCATTTAACCTTGAGACTTTAAACAGCCTCTTGTACTAATAAGTTTAGAGACAAATTGTATTTCTGTTTCGAAAAATTAATCTCAGTAATGGATTTGTAAAGAATAGTATTTATATAATCAAGTCAATATAGAGTCTCGTCATTAATGTAAATGTTTAGAATCCATCTAAAAGCAAAAAAGTGGAACAAAATCATGAGTAATTATAGATATGAGATTTTACACACTTCAACACGATTTTCTCTAATTACTGATAATTAGAAGTCAGAAGGTGAAGGCTAATGGATGGGCTTAAAATGTTTCTATGCCTCGTCTGAGATGCCAATGGCTAGAACAATTCAATTTAGGTTTGAATGTTAGAAGCACTAAATTAAATAGTAGGTAGAAAACTAAAGCTAATCAAAAGTAATAAATCTCAGGATAAAGTTTATGTATTAGGTATGAAGTCAACTGATTCTTTAAGAGTAAAGTCACCTCAGCCAGTAAATACCAAGGGCAAAGATCGGGAGTAGAATCTTGCCTCATATGCTCCTGGCCATGGTTTAATTACAAATACTAAAGAGTAAGTGAAACAGAAATGTAAAACCAACTAAATAAACAAACAAACAAATAAATGGAAGTAAAAATACATAATTTTATAATCTCTAAAAAAAGAGATATAAGTAGACGTTTTTTTAAAAGACTTTTATTTTTGACAGTCAAGACTAGTAGACTATTTTCTTGTTATTTTATACCATTTTGACAATGTGTATCAAACCTATATATATATCATAGTTTATAATAATAATTCCATTACTAAGATACTACCATATTCTAGATATTATTTTCACTGTTTCTCACAATAAAATTTAACTGACAAACTTACACATTTTAGTTGCTGGGTAAAAGGGTCATTTTTTAAATGAAATAAAGCTTAGTTCAAAATTGTATATCACATTATTGCATTATTAAAATCCCATGACAGAAACATGTGATCACTAATCTTGATTTTCACCTTGACATACCCAAAACAAGAAGAAGCCTCCACTGAGAAATTTCCCAGTTCACATTGGCCTACAGCCAAGTCATTAAGGTGTTTTCTTGACCTTTTCTTCAAATAGGAAACTCCACCCCACTGTAGGTGGTGGCATCCCTACACTAGTGGTACTGGGTATAAGAAGGTAAGCTGAGCAAGCCAGGAAAAGCAAGCAGGGAAGGGACATTCCTTTCTAGTTTGTGCTTCAATTCCTGCCTCTAGGTTCCTGCTGAGAGTTCTCCCCTTCCCTTAGAGATAGACAGCACTCTGTAAGCCAAATGAACCCTGTCTTCCTCAGATGCTTTTGGCTTTCGTATTTATCATAGCAACAAAGGAGCAAACAAGGACAATATTTCATGATAGAAATTGACATCTAAATTTTTTTTGGCCAAAATACAAATAATTCACTTATATGGGACCATGGCAAAGAGGAAAAAAGATGATACAGTATTTTGTTGTTTAGAACCAGTATGGTGATTTGACATCAAAAGTGCAGATATTTGAGGCTAAAGCTAAATGGGAAAAAGTTGTCAGCATCCGTTATACTTTTAATACCAATACTGCATACATAATCAAAGGTCATAATGAAACAAAAATCTGAGACATATTCCAAGTAAATGTCTGGCATATATAGTACCTCAGAGGCAGGAAAAATGGGAAACATTAGCATTCCTAATGTCACAAAAAATGAGTATTAATGAAGGGTAGAGGTGACTCTTGCCAACATAAAGATGATGTGCGTTCCCTACCCATGTACCAAGGGACAAGTGTTGACAGAGAACAGTGAGGGCCTGAGGTGACCCTAAGGAATCTCTTGCCAACACTCACTGAAAATGAGGCAACTTAGTTCCAGAAGCACATGAAAAAGAGAAAACAAATCAAAAGGCTAGGGTGAAAGGAAGGGGAAAGAATGTAGATATATTATATTACGGTAGAAATAAAATAATAACAACATTAAAAAGTATTGTTATGCTAAGTACAGAATTTCTTTAACAAGTAAACTATACTAGATTTAAAAATACTTACTTAGACACTTCACAAGTAAAATAATAAAGAGTTTGGCCCTATTCAAAACTAAATTCAGGATTTTGGATTTAAAAGATGTGAATGAAAATGTAAGAGTTTGAAAGACATTGAGTCTAAAACATTGCCTTGCACATTCCTGCAGGTACTTGTCCTTAATTTATGGATTAAATAAACAAATAAAGTTCAAAAAACTAAAGAATGATAACAGTCAAGCAGCCCCATAAGATCCCTTCCTTTCACCAGCTTTAGTAATTCTAAGATTCAAATCTTAGAATTATTCAAGAAAATAGACTGTAAGAAATTAATTGTGAATTTTAAATAGTATTTATAGATATGTAATTATGAATAATAATTATACCATAAGATTAAATAGCGTTTGAACATAGAAATCTATGTTGGAACAATCATGTGCATGGTCCAAATATTCTGATGGGAAAATATTTAAATTCTGCTTTCTAAATGCTTTTGTGACAGTCATAGTCACTCTGATGGTAGCAGGATATCAAATGTGTCTTGAATGGGTTACACATTAATATTATGTACTATTGGGATTTTTAAATGATGACACAAATATATACACCAACTAAATCATTAACTTTGAAACCATATCACCAAGCATCTTATGAAAGAAAATCTTAATACTAAAGCTATCTATCCAAACTCTTTTACCTTGAGTGCGAAACATGATACTCCAAAGAATGATTCTAACAAGGACAGGTTAAACATTTCCAATATCTATCAATATTTAATATGGATAGTGTTGATTTAAAATATAACCTTGTTCAATGATGATTGATGTCAATTGTGTACTGGCAATCCATATTTGTTCGTAAAATGTTATTAAGGTTCTTAGTAATACATGACAGAAACTCAAATTATATTGACTCATATAAAGATAATTTGTACCTATTTTAATTAACAGTTCTGAGTCATTAAACAATAGGTATGGCTGGGTGGATCTATCAGTTTCTTTTGAATAATAGTCAGTTGACACAGCCGGGGCTGGAGAAAGCTGGGAGAGAAAGAGAAGTGGAGCAGTTTGTGCACCATAACGAAGGGTGGAACTGTGAGGAACAGCCTGATGTGAGGGGCCTGTGCTGCCACCCAAGGTAATGTGCTGCCTCCAAGGGCCATATTTGGGTCTACGGTCCTACCACAGGAGGACTCTATATCAATGTCCATAGTTCATGTTACCACCAATGGCCACGAGGTCTGGACTGCCATCTGAGGCCATGTTGACGTCTGAGGACTGCACTAAGTAGCCCCTCCCTCTGGCCAGCCACTGTACCATACAGTGGTGTCAGGGATGACATAACTGCAGGAAAGACAGCCCCCATGATGTGGGCACAGGAGAGCTGTTGGGTTAATTCACTCAGCTACTACCAAGGTCCAAATCTAAGGCGTTAAGCCATCCCAGCCCAACATCTACGCCACCTATGAGCTATTGGAAGGGACCAGCCCTGTAGAACCAAAGCTGCAGGATCTCCACAACACAGAGCAACCACAGGACATCTGAGAGGATCCACCATTGATAATGTAGCAAAAGCCAGAGATCCCAAACCAGACCAATGACTCATTGCATGGAATATTTGAAGGTAAAGCTGTTTGGACAAAGGGGTATAGTGTGTGACACAGTATGACTGTGACATACCATGAAACATTGTAGCTTCCATGACAAGATGCTTTATTGTTTGTTTTTTTTATTTTTTATTTTCTTTTGTGGAGAGTTTACAAGGGTAGAAGGTAGACATAGAAGGACTGGGAAATGAGTGGGACTGGGGTGCATGATGTGAACTTAACAAAACCCTATAAAAGTTATGGGAAAAATAATAGTTGCTTTTAGTCTCGCATCTCTGCTTTTTTTTCTAGAATGACTTACTCTCAGGTAAATAACTGATTTAAAGCAATAGCCTCTACCTTGCTTTGATCATCTAAAAATCAGATGAATTCCTAAAACTGTAACAGATCAGCAGATTTGAATTTACTAGCCTTACGAGTCACAGATCTACTTCAGAATTTCAGCAGAGGATAACTGAATTTCAGCTCTATCGTGGACAGATGGATCTTGAATTAACTGAGAGCAAGGAAAGAATCATTTTAAAAGAAATCTCAAAGTGTTCTTCAAGACCAAAAGAAAATGCATTACACACAAAGAAATGCAGATGTCTAATATGTTCAGTTCAGTTTAATGTGTTTGATTCTACAGATGACTTCACATCTGGTCCATTTATTATTGTAATGTTGTATAAGTAGTATTAGGAACAGAAGCAAGGAAATGTAATTTTGTGACCTTCAATAATTGTCAAGAGTCCCCATGTCTTTTCCACTTGTTTTTAAAAACAAACAAACAAACAAATAAACAAACAAAAATGTATTAATTGTTTCAATTCTATGGACGGCATAATGAAGGGAAAAAGAGCTTGACAAAGAATCATTTCCAAAAATAAGTCCAGACTCAATGTTTGCACAATTTTGGAGGACATTCTTCGCTGAGTACAATAGAAGAAATCATCAATATCCCAATGATTAATTATTAATAATTATTAATTAATGATAGCTTTTCATAAACTATGAGGAGCTAACAAAACATTTATGTTTTGGCATATGTGTGCGGCACAGTGTTAGCCACTGTTGTATACTGAGCTGAATATGAGGACAGGGTGTTTTGATGTGTTTCTTCCAACATGGATTCACTTGATTAAGACTAAGTGACTCTGGATTAGTGTGGGTCCTTAGCAAAAGAGAGAACATGCAGGCAAAATGCTAGGAGATACAGATGACAAAGTGACTACATCAGTATGACAGAGAGATTACAGTGAGGCCTCCACAAGCCCAAGTAATTGTCTGCTGAGGCCTGCAAGAGAAGCCCACTCTACAGGTACAACCACCTCACCTGTGATTGAATGTATCTTGAGCTATTTAGTTCAACATACTTTGTTTCATCACCTTTAAATTTTTCTCAAATAAATACAAACATGAAAATTAAATTTTATAAACATTCCCCATTGGAATCAATCATGGATAAACTAAAAGTATTTGATAGGCTATTTCTCCACTGGTGAAATAAGCCAATTCAAGCCAGATTAGAATATATTAAAGGCAGGTTTATTGAGAAGATGGTTTTTTGAGTGGGTGAGTTCACTGGCCCCGAGGAAGGAGGCCAGGAAGTCACTATGGGGAGAGAGGTGGAATGGAGGGGGGCTTGTGGGCAGAGAGAGAGAAAAGAAGGAAAAGCAGAAACAGAAAGAGAGAAACAGAGAAAGGGAGATAGAGATGAGACAGAGAGGGAGAGAGAGAGAGGGAGAGAGAGAGAGAGAGAGAGAGAGAGAGAGAGAGAGAGAGAGAGAG
>NW_021621192.1:734305-761046 GCF_004785775.1 Grammomys surdaster
GAGAGAGAGAGAGAGAGAGAGAGAGAGAGAGAGAGAGAGAGAGAGAGAGCACAAAATGTCCCTAGAGGAGAAAGGCAGCCCAGCCCCTGGGCTGGAAAGTTCAGGGTCGGGGCAGAATATGCCAGACAGGGTCTGACCTATGCTGGGAGAACCTGCTTTGAAATGTAAATTTTCCACCTCAGTCCATTGTCCTGAGGTCCAGAAACCAAACAATAGTCAGTATTTATTGTTAAAATATTATGTTTATATATTTCAATCAGTTGATATTTCAAAATAAGAACAGTCGATTGATCATCTCACTGTGACTCTGCAATACTGGTCCCTTTTGCCTATTCCCTTCAGAAAGCCTACTTTACCTTGCTAGATTCCTTGCTCTTCCAGCTTTTCCCTTTTTATATGACTACTTATTTGTTTTCAATGTCATATTCTCTTCCTCTGTTCTTCTATGTTGCTAGAATCACATATTTAGCCCTTTCTCTTTTCACTGTGGCTACTAAGCACCATCCATGGATTCCACCAGCATCTGGGTTTCTAGAAATTGCTATTTATATTTTTTATACAGACATCATATATACAGCTTAAGCTAAAAAGGAACACAACCTCATTATATCTTTGTCTCCCTCTGTTCATACCAAATGCAGGACCAGGCTTCCTTTCTTCCATTTTCTTCATTGTGATACCTCTCTTCTTTTTCACCTCCATCTTGAAATCATGTATATTCTCTGATGAGATGACCTGCCAAGTTTAGCCAAAAAGAGAATCACAGAAAAAGGTCAGGATGATAAAGTCTATTATATCTGGAAATCCTAAAACAAAAGGCAAAGAACACCACTGTGGGACAGTTGGAAGAGAGTCCAGGAGGGTCAACAGAAAGAGAGTGATTTGGGCAATGACATTTATTCAAGTTTCAAGAGTAAAGGTAAGCCAATGTAAGTCCATTGAAATTTGAGTATTGGGAATGACCTTTGGTTGTCAAATTTCCAGCCTAGGAATGACAAGGTGAAGAAACACTATCTTCTGAATTGTGTTAGGATTTTGCTTACTGCTCTTTACTATTTGCTATTAAGACAAGAGTTAGGAACTAGGGAGCAAGGAAGAGATCACCTGGAATTTTTAAGCTTGTGACATATCCAGAAAATAAAGACAGTGACTTGATTAATAATCATCAAAATACTAAAATGAATGAAGGAAGTCAGATAAGGAACCGAGACTACTCAGTTCATCAGCTGAGCAATGCAGTCACCCAACTGGTCCTAGGAGCCATAGAGAGAGCATATAGGCTACTCAATGTACAGCACATCATGTGCTCAAAGAATCACCAGCCTCAATAGATAACACCTCGGTCTCTATCTAATTCTTGTCATAAGTCACTAAACTAGGCAACTAAGCAGAAAGGTTCTGTCACTCTCTAAAAAAGATACATTACCATCCTCAAGAATGTACTGGGTACTAGTAGGGGAAGTCTTTCAACAACAAGAAAGATTTTCTTAATATATCCAAACACCATGTACACTTTGTTTGATTTTTTTATTTTTAGAATAATTTAAAATATTTTCATCTCTGCTTCCATTTTCATTATGTGCCTATTCACCCTTTGAACTACTGGAGAAATGAACTTCAGAAAATGCACAGCAGATAACATCATTCTGTGCTTTATCAATCTCCAAGGCTCCCCACAGTCTGTTGGGGAGCAGCCAAGTTCCTTGGCAGAGCTCTGCAAGCCCAGGTTTTTCAGGCACTTGCTTCCCCAGTTGGAAGTCATTTGCTAATCACAGCTTACCATCTAGCTCTGTTCAACTGCTCAAGACTCCACCTGGAGCAAGTTCTGCAGGGTAGTTCCTCCTTTCAGGAATGCCTTCTTTCCAAAGGGGAAACACCTGACCTTTTTAGGTTCCACTTGGGAATTTTTCCAGAGCTTCCTTTGGTCTCCACAGCACTATACTCAGACATCTACTGTTAAAGAAAATTTTATTAGAAAGGGAGACTTTATTCAAGGAAGAACATGGTGATTGCCATAAGAACTACAAGTGGGGTGTACAGGAAGAGATAAAGACTGATGCAACTTCTGTAAAACCAGGTTTGATAAAACATTGAGAGCCATGGAGAAAGGTGGAGCCAGTGAATAGAAAACTGCTAAGAAGAAACATCAAGGCAGAATAAGATTGCAGGTCAGGCAGATACTACTAAATATGAGCAGATTCAAGAGATGAGGGCTGGGGTGTTCTTGTTCAACAGAGTCAACAGGATTCTCCCTCAAGTTGGGTTTTATAAGAGGAAGGGAGGGAGGGAGGAAGGGAGGGCAGGAGAGAGAGAGAGAGAGAGAGAGAGAGAGAGAGAGAGAGAGAGAGAGATATCCCAAATTCAAAATAATCAATTCAAAATAATCAGGAAAGGCTCAAGAGCCTGATCTTGCCCTTAGCACAGCACCTAAAACTGTGCGAGTGTCTGTCAATCTGCGTTGGCCTTCCCAGTTACCTCAAGGAGACAAGACCATTCTGCATGATAAATGTCACTATATGGCATATCAGTGCTCAATAAATACTAATACAGTAATGAACAATGAAAACAGAAAATATGAACTAGGAGTAAATATTGAATGAGCTTCATAGTGCCCCCACAATCCCGTGTACTAATACACTTGAAAGTATGCAAAAGATTGATTTTTGCATCCCTAGGAAATGATTAAAAGTGCAGACGCTAAAGTCAACTTACATATAATTCTGCTAAGCCACTGATAGGGACAATTTTGGGCTATTTACTTCTCTATGAATTGTGATGAAATATTTCCTTCTTCATTGGATTTTTTGGGGAAGCTAACTAAGTATACATCTATGGCATGGTATTTATAAAGAGTAATTGTGAATGTAGTAACTGGAGCATACAGAGTGTTTAAAATACTTTCCCTAACAAAAGATTAAAGATGAGACTTTTAGAAGAAGTCTTTGTTCTTCCTATGTGCATACTTTTAAAACCTTGAGTTTATATGATAAACAGCATTTTTGTACTTTCTGGTACTTACTTCAGTTTACAAAATATGTATGAAAATATGCACTTTTGGAATGTAAAGCTGTCCCTATTCTGGTAGTGTTGTAGATACTGGTTGCAATCAGTTTATCCTAGCAGGACAAGAGATGAGTGATATCAATAGCCATTGCTATTTTATTATTTAAGACTGTCACTCTGCAACCCCGACTGGCTGTGAACTCTTTATATAGACAGTATATAGACCAGTCTATCCTTAAATTCACAAACACCCTCCTGTTTCTGCATCCCATGCTGGAATTCGAGGCACATGCAACCATAACATGCCTCAGCATGGTTTTTGTTAGTTCAAAATCGGTTGAATATTCTATGAAGAATATTCAAAAGAAGTCCCAAGCAGAAGCTGTTAGCTCTGTTTCTAGATTGCACCAATAATTTTATTTTTACTTGTACTACCCTCCTATTATTTTTATGTTTACCCCACCTGGTCATCATCAGAGATGCTATAATTTAACTAAATTAGTTAGTGTTAAGTAGAACAGACATGAAAACAAATGTTAAAAATTGAAGAATTGGGTGGCTAAGAAAATTATGGGAGGAGAAGAGGTATGAATATGAAATGAGAAGAAGGTGGGGATTTGACCCTGATATCAGACAGCAGAAGAGTCACTGATAGAAAAAAAAAGTGTGCAGATAGATCCAAGGGCAGGGCCATTCCTTGACTCTCACTTAAATATGAGGCTTCGATGGGGAAGATTCAGAATTGAAATTTTAAGAATTAGTTCAAACATTTTCTGGAAAAGCTTAAATGCTAAACTATGAGGTTTTATCTCCAAATGCAATAGAAAGTTTAAAAATTTTTGAAGATAACAGTTCTGCCATCTGGAGAAACAAGTTTGAAGTTAGAAGTCTCAATTCAGAGGTGATGCCAGAGATGAATAGAATTGTATGATCACACACACACATACACACACACACACACACACACACATACATACACAGTTATATATTAGACATATAACATATACACTCCCACACATACACACTCCCATATATCATACATGTCACTGAAGGGAGTACTCATTAAGGGAAACAATCTGACTTCTTGCAAAATATTTCTGCAGGGTTATTACAAACCTGGAGACTCCGTCCTAACTGAGAAGGAGTGAAGCAGAGGGACCAATTAGCAGACTCTTAGAATAGTCGAAATTAAGAATAATAAGAGCTAGAGGTGAAAAAAAAAAAAGAGCTAGAGGTGAAATGGTGAAAATTACATCATAGGGGTTAACCTAAGAAGGTTCAAGAGAAAGGTGTGCCTTTAAAAATGTTTCTGAGAGGTTTGTTTATATATGCATTAAATACATATATCCCAAAATTTAGTGCTAATTAATAGATTCTGAAGCTGTAAGCTCAATCTGGTACCTTTAAACAAGCCATTCTCTTTGTGACCTGGTTATTGCTTTATTATATCAAATGCCCTTTTCTTCTTATTATTTCATTACATTGTAACCTTCAGAAGAAAAAAATTGCACAAATGTCATAACTATTATTTCCCAAAGACCAAAAAAAAAAAAATCTGCCTTAAAATAGCTAATGAAAGCCCTCTGCTTCCTAGCACATGAAAGACACACGCTAGACCCAGTTCCTTCTTACTTTGAATTCACCAGGAACTTACTGCTAAATAGCTTTTAATTGAGATTGAACATTAAAGACCTAAAAAGACTAATTGTTAGCTCTTCAGAATTCATAAACATCAAGGTCAATGTGAAATGTAGGTTAATGACACTTGCTTGCAAAGGGGTTCTGGACATAGAGCCACCATAGCAGCTCAAAGGGCATCAGCAGCTTTTCAACTCCCTCAACTGCCACTTCATCCTCGTAAAAATATGGTTATTATGCTCCAATTAGATATCCTTTTCCTCTGATGGTGTTTTATGTGTACATACTAGTTATGCTTTTTGCTTGACAATTTTTTTAAAGTATAGGTTTTCTTGCACCAAATATCCGTGTAGTTCTGTTTAATGTCCACATCACCTGAAACACTGGTCTAATGTTGCTTCTTTCCTGTTTGCTGATGGTATCTTGACATGCTTATTGGATTGTATAACACTGTTGCCTACATCCTTTAGCCAGGTAGTAGTGTGGGAATAGTAAGAGCTACTCTGCATGGCTTTCAGGTTCCTAGTTTTTAAATCCCAAAATATTGTTTAAGTGGCATAGCATACTTTGATTTTAATTTTCTCCCCCTGTAGTCTGGCTCAAGACTAACTTCCATGTAATTTTCTTCTTGCTTACCCATGGTTGTATGCCTGCTATGTACTAGATACTATGTTATATATTTTACATATGCAGCTACAGAGCTAATTATTATTGTTGTTGGTTTTCTTATTTCCCAAATAAGGAAACTTAACTCAGAAAAATTAAGTAAACTTTTAAAATATCAGATAGTAAGAGACAAAGTGAGTCGTAAGTCTATCACTGTGCCAAAGCTCCTTGCTCTATTAGTCACACTGATAGTCTTACTTTTAGCACACAATTTTTGTATTTTTTTTTCTATTAGGATTAATGGCATTCTATTTATTTTATTTTCATTAGTACACATTCACTGCACTATTCATGTTTGTTTGTATAATAGCATACATCTCTAGTACATTGTGAACTTTGACATTATGCACTTCATTATCACTTCTGTCCACTCCTCCAGTGAATCTCCCTCCCAAATAAGTTTTATATTGTTTATATTGTATTTCCATTTCATTTACATAGGTCCTCTGCTTTCTTATTATTTATATAAGCTAGGATCCACATATGATAGAAAACATGCAGTATTTGTTTTTCTGAGTTTGAGTTATTTGCTTAATATGATGAACTCAAATTCTACACATTTTTCTACAAAGAACATAACTTCATTCTCCTTATGACTTAACAAACTGTGCTGATGTTCAGACTCCAATTCTTTGTCTCTTCATCTCTGGATTCGGAGCTTGGCTATTGTGAATAATGCTACCATCAGTATATAGTCTTTGTAGTATACCAACTTAGATTCCTTGTGATATATTCCCAGGAATGATGCAGCTAGGCTTTATGGTAGTCCTATTATTAATTTTGATGGACCTCCTACTGGCTGCACCAGTTAATATTCCTACGAACTAGTGTAAGGATCCTTCACCATCTACATCAACCTTTTTGTTGTTGTTTTAATTATGATTCTTCTGACAGAATGAGATGAAATTTCAATGTAGCTTTAATTTAACCTTCCCTGTGACCAAAGATGTTGAACATGTTTTGTGTATTTATTAGCCATCTGTAATTAATTTTTGATGAAGTATATGTTCAGTTTTGTCCATTTATTAATTGGATTATGTCCTTTTCTGTGTTTAAAGTTTTTAGTTCTTTACATATTCAAAATATTTTACTTTTTATATTTTAGGCAATAATTTCACTGTGTTCTTGTTTCCTTGGCTAGGCAGAATCTTCTAAATTTCATGCAATCCTGTTTTTCAATTCTTAAAAATTATTTACTTAACTGTTAGAGGTGAAAGACACTGCCTATGCCTCCCTCTCATCAGCTTTCTGCACTGGTCCCAGAACTTCAGACTTACATTAAAGTCTTTCGTCCATTTGAGTTGATTTTTGTGTGCCATAAGAGATAATGGATCTGGTTTCATTCTTCTGCCTGTGGATATCCAGCATTCTCGGTACCACTTTTTTTCAGTGTACGAGTTTGAGTACTCTGTCAAGATCTTAGTGATTGTAGTCGTGTGGTTTAACTCTGGGTCCTATATTCTCTTCTACACATCTTCATGCCAGATTTTCTGCCAGTATCATGCTGCTTTTAGCACTATTGATCTAAGTATAATTTGAAGTTGGGTATTATGACACTACTGTCATTGTTCTTTATATTCAAGGTTATCTTAACTCTTCTGAGTCTTTTATACTTCCAAATAAAACTCAGGATTTTTCCTACTTTTGTGAATAATATCATTGGAAATTTTCTGGGGAGTGCAGGAACGTGTAGATCACTTTTGGCAATGTAGTGGCTTTACAATATTAATTCTGTCATGCTTTGAGCAGGGGAGGTATTCCCATCTCCTAGAGTCTTTGTTTTCTTTCTCCGTTATTCCTCATGGAACAGGTCATTCCCTTCCTTAAATGTTTATTCGCAGGACTTCTGAAGCTGTTATATAGATGTGCTTCTTTCCTGACTTTATGTCTATATGTTTATTATTGGTATATAGGAAAAAAACTGTAGATTTTCAATATAGATTTTGTACCCTGCTACTTTGTTAAAAATGTATATCAGAGCTAAGAATCTTCTCAATGTGCCACAATATGTACAACACTGAGAGGAAAATTAAAGAAGTGGGCTCACTTCTTCATAAAACATGATGCTATATTCTCAGCTTTTTAATAACAACTGTCTGTTTTAAATGACTTATTACTTCTATATGGCTAGATTTTGATAATTAATGGATTATTTAAAGTATTATAATGAAGTTCTCCATCTGTGTCTTGTCTTTAAGAACAAATAAGAAACAAAGTGTGCATGCCTAGAATCAATACAAGGAAAAGGAGCTTAAAAATAGACAGTGGTGTGTCTTCAATTATATTAAGTGGAAAATAAGGAAATAACCAAGAGCGACTGAGAACGCCAAGCGTGTTTAGCTGGTGCACTCTCAGTGGGAGATAGTGATTGAACAAGTATAACACTACTGCAGCTGAAGGGCCAGCTGCATTTTAGCTTGCTGAAAATTAGAGGCTTTTGAAAAGCTCCTAAGTTGTTTGCATCTGCCGTTTGTTAGGTTTGGGATGAGGTGGGAAACAGACAGGCAGATTAGTGAGGTTTAAGGAGTTTATCTGAGGGTTATTAACACCCTGGACAAACAAAGTAAACACCAAGGTGGGAGCTCAGAGTAGAGATCAGATGCCAAACAGGAAATAGACAGCAATGTGGCATCAGCAAACAGTATCAGAACCTATGTGGTAGAATAAGTCTGCTGTTACAGCGCTCTAAAGAGGAGGGAGATCACTAAGGGTCTACAGCCAGACTGTCTTGTTCCCAGGCAGGAGGCTGGGAAGTGAGGGGAGAATAGAGTGTGTGTGACACCAATGATGTTACTACCTCAATAGCAGTACCCTTTAAAGTTAACTCAGTTCCCTGGTGAGAAACCCTGTCAGGTAGCTAAGGAGTCACAGCACGTGTCCCAATGTGGTACCTAGCTGTATCTGTGAGGGGAGGCTTGTGCAGAAGCTGGATTCTCACATTAAGTGTTATATTTATCTCTAACTTCAGAAGGCACATTACAGGTTAAGATCATGAAAGTATACATTCAGAGACGTAAGTAGACGGAAGGGAAAGGAACATGTCTTTCCAGTTATCACATGCAGCATCCAAGAACACAATTTAAAAAGTGGATGAAAGAATAGTAGATCTCTCATGAAAACAATTTTAGTTGATTTAATATCAATTAGAAAAGGCCAGCAACGAAGCAGGTTAGCACAGAGCATAATCACAGCCACACGAATAGAGTAGCTCAAATGCACCCAGAATATTGTTTTAGCAAACTTTAGATTACCAGTACTACCAGAATCAGAGATTACATTGAAAATGGAACATACTTGCAATTCACCACTGCTAAAATTATAGACTAATGCAGACTTCTGGCAGAGAATTTAGAAACATTCACAATATTTTTAAAGGCACACATACAACCCTCCACACCATAAAATTATTTTTGCTGCTACTTCAAAACTGTAATTTTGCTACTGTTATGAATTGCAATGTAAAAAAAATATATAGAATTTTAAAAAAGAAAAAATGTTTTGGAGATGGAGGTTTGCCAAGGGGTCATGACCCACAGGTTGAGAATCTCTGACATAGCGAGTTCTACACCAGCAAGGATATCCTATTTTAAAAACAAAGAAAGAAAAAAAAAGAAAAAAGAAAAAAAAGAACCTCTATATTTACATAAATATCCTAGAAGCACATTTTTTAAAAATGTAAATCCCCACCCGGCGGTGGTGGCACATGCCTTTAATCCCAGCACTTGGGAGGCAGAGGCAGGCGGATTTCTGAGTTCGAGAGTTCGAGGCTAGCCTGGTCTACAGAGTTTCCAGGACAGCCAGGGCTACACAGAGAAACCCTGTCTTGAAAAAAAAAATGTAAATCCCCACCAAAAAGGAATTTATTAGATAAATTACTGAATATCCTGTATCTCAGTACTGGTGACTATAATGAATTCAAAAGAAGTAGATTAAAGAAGCAAGGACTGTCCAAAGCATGTAATCAAGTGTAAATATGAAGACCAAATTTAAGACCATCTATATACTTATAAAAATGTATATCCATATCAGTCTATATTGCTTTTCAAATACCTGACAAAGCTATATCTTTTCTTGTGAATATATGAACACACACATACAAATGTAGAATATCATATCTAATGAAAACATTTATGGTGTCACACATCAAAATGGTAGCAGTAGGAGGCTGGAATCCTATGAGTGATATAAGAGAAGTTTTAGAATTTTAAATTGTTTAAACATGAATAATAGTTTGCACCTTGTATATAATATAAATTGCTAGCATTATTCTTAAACCCGTGGGGAGTCACTGAAAGGGTATATGAACAGGAGAGCCATGCAAGCACATCTGTATTTTTGGAACATCTTTATGCCAGATGAATATAAAAATTATTGAAGAAAAACAAAGGCAATGAAAGGGAAGCCCATTTAAAAGGAACACAGCAGCGACTCATGGGTATTTTTTAATTTGTTTTTGTTTTTAAAGCCATATGATATCAGTAAGGATGGATAAGGTGGAAAGCAGAAAATGGGTGAAGAGGGGAGATAGAGCAGACTCAGTGGAATACCACCGATGGATACAGAGGCATAGTGATGTAGGAATCTCCACTATCCTCACCTCAGTAACCAAGTGCTCTTACTGAGATGAATGCAGTAGGCATGTAGAGTGGGAAGATAGGGATAGGATGGGTATCTGTGAGAGTCTTAGGCCCTTGACAGGTTCTGTATAGGAGACATACTCCCAACCTATTTTCTTCTGAATTTTTACTTTCCCCTTGAAAAATATTCTCTTCCCCCCTTGAAAAATATTCTCTTCCGTCTTGAAGAAGTCAATGGCAAATTAATGAAGTCTAAACATAATAGATTTCCATAATTCCTTGTGAAGTTTCTGGATACTGCAAAAATTAACCCAGAGTGTATCTCCACAAGCCTGATACCATCATGGGGGAAGCGTGTCAGCATCGTGCACTAGAGATGTGCTCCTTTGCCTTCTCTCCATCCCAGCCACTGACCTCCCTACCAGTGTACTCAGGTATCTCTGGAGACTATTGTCGGTCAGGATGCTCAAAGATTGCACCAACAAGCTTGTGTACTCTGAGTCAGCAGTGATGCTGGCCACCAGATGGAATTCAAGGTCATAGAACTTCAGTTTTAAGAGAGATACAATTCAGGCAGGGCACTTCTTTTTCTGAGTTCAGAACATATCATCATTGTATGTTTATTGTATAGGGACAGATAGATCTCTGGAGATTTCTGTCATGGATTTTTTGGGGGGGGTTCCTTGGGGGGGTTGGTTTTTTTTTTGACTGGGAAAGCTGAAAAGAAAGAAAAAATTTGAGTACGATTCATATAAATGAAATATAAACAAAAAATAGAGTTAAATATTCTTCCTACCATAAAAACCTATTCACAACTGATACAGAATTCTCTTTTGCAGAGTGAAGAACACATGCTCTTGTTTCCTGAGGTTTTCTTTCTTTCTTTCTTTCTTTCTTTCTTTCTTTCTTTCTTTCTTTCTTTGTGTTGTATTCATTGGACAGCTAAATGGCAGGCACTAAGCTCAGCTTTGATCCCAAGTATATGAAATTGAAGTATTACACCCTCTTGATAAAACTGAGAAGATTTATCTGATCTGTATGTTCTTTCTTCTTCTTAGAGTTGGAGGCTTTTGTGAGACTGGCCAATCAAGGTACAGTTCCTAGCTGAGGTAGCAAGACACACTCTAACATGACTAGTGCAGAATAGAATCAGACCTCCCATTACTTACTTATAGTAAGAAAGATGCAAAATTGCAGAAGGTTTTCAATAAAACTCAAGTAGATACTTCTAAGTGTCATTCGTTTTGTTGGATATTCATTCTTTGTTGAAAAAGAAAGGAGATTCTGTGCATTTTGAACTTGCAGATGTCTTGAGCATGCTGTCCCAGACTTCGTGACTTCCTATGTGTATATCATATTTGGTATTTCCAGACCTAATGTGTCTGGAAGACATTGCTTCCTTGGAGCTATCCATCACCTCTGGTTCAAACGATCTTTCTGCCTCCTCTTCCACTAGGATCCCTGGTCCTTAAGGGGAGGTGTTTGATGAAGATACACCCAATTTAGGACTGAGTATTCCAAGGTCTCTCACTATCTGACTATTGTCCAGTTGTGGTTCTTTGTGTTAATTCCTATCTACAGGGCAAACCTCCACAAAATGGGTTCTACTGGTGGAACTTCTGGAGGCTTCTTGTATTGATTTGAATTATTTTGTCTCTTTAATCTTTTGTGTTAGTTTTTTGCTTTGTTTTTTTTTGTTTGTTTGTTTGTTTGTTTTTTGGAGAGGAAAAGAGTGAGAAGGAGGAAGGAGAGGGGGGCATAAAGTTGGGTAGGGTGAAGTGGGGAAGATCTTGGAGGAATTTGGAAGAAACAAACCATAATCAAAATCTATGTATGAAATAAAAGGGAATATCTCTCTGGAGCTTTGATTGAATGCTACACTATGACAGTTTTTTTTTCATTTATTTTGAGATAAGATGACAGATCTGTAACTTTCCACGTAGGAGGCTGGTATCTGAACTCGTGATCAGATTTCTGCAATACTGGCTTATAAAAAAACAGAATTTTCTTGGACTGCCCACTGATGAGTGTGAAATCTTTTCCAAGTTCTAAGTCTGAGCAAACTTCATCATAGCACGTTGACAGTAAGAGGACCAGAAATCTTAGAGGACACACAAGACTGCATGCTTCCAGGTAGGGACAATGTAAATGATGGAAAAGTGCAAATGCCATGGCTTTACAGAATAGAAATTATGTCTCTCATACTTAAGCATCTTCCAGGTGAGAACAGACAGATAGGGTGGGATGGCTTCACAGTCCTCAAAGGTGCAGGCAGCTTCTGCTTCCTGGGTAGCTGCCTGAATCATGGAGGAGAGAGCAGCACCAAAGGCTATTCTGAACAGCTCCATCCCATGACTTCATCCAAATACACAGAGAAACTGGAAAATGAACAATGGTGCTATTCTGGCAAATGAAAAAAAGCAGCTTAGAAATCATGTTTTCAGAAAGTGAGCAATATTGAGACATCTTCTATTTCTAACACCGTGAAGTCTGTAGCAATAGGTCAAAGGTTTCCCTCAGTTTTCAAGGACTGCCCATTTTGAAGAAAAAAATGTTCTGCATTTAAGACTCAGTTTAAAGGCTGGTGTAGTGGTACACTTTAATATCAACTCCAGGAAGCAGAAGCAGACTGTTCTCTATAAGATGAAGGCAGACTGGACTACATTGGGGTTGCAGGCCAACCAGAACTATATAGTGAAACCCTGTCTCAAACCAAAAATAAAAAAAAAGACTGAGTTTTTTATTTTATTAATTAAAATCTCCATACCTTTATTGAAAGCTTTTATTGCATCATACACACACACACACACACACACACACACACACACACAATTTTGTCTTTTATGAAAGGTATTCTCATTGATGCACGTCATAACTCAAACATCTATCTTTTCTTTTCTTCAGTTTTTATTTCTTTACTTCTAGCTATTAACATTTATCCTGACAAGAGCGTTTTTCTATAAGCACAGTTTCCTAGATTATAGCTCAGTTTATACTGAAATACATACTCTCTGGGAATCTCTCCAAACTCAAAGTTTGTGATTACACTTGAACAATATTGTCATTTGCTTTTCCCTTCTTTTCAGTACCTTATCTCTTTAGTCTTTCACTGTAGTGAAGATGAAATTCGAAGGCATGCTGATCTAAATCTTTCTAATTAGGCTGCACTCATTTATAACATTTCAGTCCTGTACCCAGGTTACCCTGAAGTTATGTGCACCCAATTAAGGAACATTCAATTTGAGATCTATATGCCTTTGAGTATGAATGGTAAGTCTCCATAATTGAGTTTGATCCAGCTGCTCATTCAGCTGAGGTGAATGAAGTCTTCTGGGGCACTAAAGTACCATTTAGTAAATTACTTCATCCAACACACTAAATTTGCCTCACATGGGTGAACAGCTTCCTTCCAGGGAGTAGTTTCTTCTCCTTATTTCTACACTGGCCCAACCTTATTGATGCTTTGGACTCATTTGTATGACACAGTACTTACCCACTGACCCAGACAATAACACTGAACCATTTTGTTTGAGAGCACACATACAAGTCCAAGGAGAAGGGAGAAAGATGATTATTTTGTTATTTATAATCAAATAGAAAAAGAAAGCATCATGATATTCTATACTTTGAGACTGCAAAAAATGGTGACGACTTCACCATAATATAATAACATTATTTGATTCCTTAATTTTTTTTCAATAAACAAACATCATCTTTAAAATTTCAGCATAATAATATATCCAAAAAGTGAACCTATTTAAATAGTAGTGAATTGGAATAGAATACTTAGAAAGCAATTTTTTTCACTTGGAAATATAAATGTTTACTTACTTTCGACTCAATCCTATTCTTAATTATTCTTAATTATATTCTTAATTATTAACACTACAGACATTTGTGGGTTCTGTTCTTGAAAACTAGCTGTTTTCCTGGAGACATGGGTTGATAAGTAATGCTTAGAAAGTATTTGGGTGCCCAGGGACCATGCAGAACTAAAATCCAGACAGACATCTTCCAATGGCTTTCTGTCCACATATGTCAGAGCTGTCTCTGTCACACTGTTGTGTGTCCAAGAGACTGCAGCCACTCACATCTTCTTGCGGACATTTCAGCAAACTATCCAGATTCAGATCCAAGCCAGCTTTTGAAGAGTGATACCAAGCATGATTGATACATGAATCAGGATCTAGTAATATAGTCAGGAATTATGTTGCCATTAGCTTTGAAGAGAGCATCAACAGAAACATTTCCCATATGGAGCAACACCTGCTAGCTTTCCCCTCTTCACAAGATCATTGAATCTCCTCTAGCAAGATTCTTTCCAAACAAAATGTACTTGGAGCCCCATTTTTAATTCAGTCTTCTAGGATTTCAAGGATTGCCCACTGGCAAGCATACTGGCACAGCAAGAAGGAGCAAAATCAGGGATGAGATTGGAGGTGGAGACAGTATTTCAGAATGCCCAGCAAATACGGCTGAGAATCCTAAGATTCTGGGCTTCTTATTGTCTGTTTCCACTTCCTCATTTCCCTTAAAGGAATGAGTGTTAGCTCAGATTGGATCAGAAAGTTAAATTAATATGGCCCTCAGTGGTATCAAGCCTTAAAATGGATAGCTACAGTAAAACTTTTAAAATGCATTAAAATATGTAATATCTGACTCTTTTCAAGTCCATTTCACTTTACGAGCTTAGATGAAGCAGAGCCCGACACACCACTTACTTCCTTGTCTACCAAACACATACAGGAGTTCAACTTCCGACTTCCATCTAGAATGAGGGTCTTGGGGGGGCAGGGAGTGGAAGGTCATTCAGTCCCTCCCAGCACAGACTAGAATCTCTGCTACTGTGCTTCCTTCCCCTTTTGTCTCATAGGAGTGCTTTTCAGTCAAAACATTCTCCCTTCCTCTTATACACACAAATGAGAGAGGGCACATATGCAAAGCAGAGAGATATGCAGGCAGTGTGTGTGTGTGTGTGTGTGTGTGTGTGTATGTGTGTGTGTGTATAAGCCTGAAAGTGTGACTTGCTGTCCCCCTCTCAGTGTGGGAATAAAAAAACAACACATGAGCTTGCAAGTGTGGCTTCAGATCATATTTCTTTTGACTCTAATGATATTCTAACTTGGCCAACCCGTTACATGAATTTGTTATTTGACCTTTAAAAATCGATATCAAATCACCAGTAACAATGCCACAAAGAACACAGGCAAATTTTGTAAGTCCCGTTTTGACAATTGCCTGTATAGTCCAATGTTTCATGCCTTATATCATGCCTAGGTCTGCTTGAAATATAAAAATAAGAAGCTTCTGCAAATAAATTAAAGTAAGGCATGTCATGAACAAGAAATAACTCTCCTACAATGACAATAGAATGTAATACTTGGAAGTGAAATTAAGAAAAACACTAAAAATGGTGGTAGTGAGGCCTTATGTGGACTATTCTGTGCCAGGTCCCTATAAACACTGTGTCAAACAACTGTCTTCATTGTATAGTATTCCCTACATGTTATCAAAAGGAAAAGTGAGACTCAGGAAGCTTTTAAGTGGCTTGCATGAAACTGTGCAGATAATTGTGCCATAACGAAGCTGTGGCAACAGATGCCTTTAACATCAGAATCTGCCCTTATCCCAGAGGGAACTTGGGGCTTCACACCTACGCCAAGTGGAAAAATTGAAACCCTCTTTGAAGAGGTGGTGTTTTCATATTGTATCTGGACTGCCAGGCCAAGGTGAGATACTCACTTTGTAGAACTGGTAACCAATGGCTGCTAAGGATAGGTAGAGATGGTAGAAAATGGGGAAGACTTGAAACAATCCAAATGCCCTGAGTTTGTACTCAGCCTCAAGAATTTGAGAGAGAATGGAGATACTCACTTTGTAGAACTGGTAACCAATGCCTGCTAAGGATAGGTAGAGATGTCGGAAAATGGGGGAAGACTTGAAACAATTCAAATGCCCTGAGTTTGTACTCAACCTCAAGACTTTGAGAGAGAATGGAGATGTTTAAAGCCCAGAACTATGAAGATTCCGCCTCAGCATTAGAACCCTGCTGAGGAGTAGACAAGTGTCCAGAAACAAATCCCATATGCTGACCTCAAGCTGACAATGTCTAGCTGGCAAAGCAGACATGATCTTGCTGTGTCAGGACACTTGCCATAATGTACCCAGCCTATCACACACATGTCCCAGGAAAAGATTAAAAATTCCTCATGGCCTCATTTGGTCCTAGTCTTTGTTGGCTGTTACAATTGTTTTTATGTTGATTGTGTCCCCTGAGCATTTTAAAGTCTGACCAGTGCTCTACATCAGTATGATTAATCCTGTTCATCCTGCACACATCTCTGCTGTACACATGCCAACTCACTGCCCCCTAACCAGAAAGACCCAATTCTCATTAAAAAAAAAGTTCAATAATCTTAAATAAGAAATGACATTTGTTTGTAGCTAACGCTAACAAGGGTGTTATCATCACTTCTGGGGATAAAACTAAACATCCACTTTCTCTTTTAAGCTTTGTATACTGGAGCAACAATGTCATGTCTGTAACAATAGGATAGAGATGAGCAGTGATGACCAGTCTCATCCTCCACCTCTTTCAAAGGTTACAATGTCTTGTTAGAGTTTCCATTGCTGTGAAGAGACGCCATGACCAAGGCAACTCTTAGAAAGGACATTTAATTGAGGATAGCTTACAGGTTCAGAGGTTCAGTCTGTCATCAAGACTAAAAGCATGGCAGTGTCCAGGCAGACATGATGTTGGAGGAGCTGAGAGTTTTATATCTTGATCCAACTGCAGCCAAGAAAGATTTTCTCATGGGCAGATAGGAGGTGGATCACAAAGCCCATCCCCACAGTGACACACTTTCTCCAACAAGGCCACACCCACCCCGACAAAACCACACCTTCTAACAGTGCCACTCCCTTGGCCAAGCAGATTCACACCACAAAACACAAGAACAAACACAGCCCACTTCCTTAACTCTTATCTACTGTGCTAAATCTGCAAGCCCTGTGGCAATAAAGTAGAAGACAAACCCACAGGTCATAAATATTAAAGCATAGCACACTTTGGCTACCAAGCTAAAGAGCTCTAGGTCTGTTCCCTTACATGTTGGTAAGTTCTGTTTAACAACTCCTTAGCACCTGAGGTATAAAAGATCTTCTTTTAAGGACAGGTAGATTAAAACTTCGGGAGTGGAGGTAGAGTTGAAGACTGGGAGGAGAGGATGAAGGGAAAACTGTGGTCATGATGTAAAGTTAATTAATAAAATGGTACTGGGCTGTCAAGATGGGTTTTCAAGAGTGATAAAACTTTACATTTCAAGTATTATGGCCCACCTTTCTTATTCTAAGAGGGCAAATAAAAGATTATTTATTTCCACAAAAGAAAAAAAAACAAACATTTAAAAAAATCCTGTGAGTCTAGAAAGCAGCAGCTGGGTAGGAATATGTTGATGAAGGCATCATGGGAGCGATACGCTTTCCAGATTCATTCATGTCATCATTTTACTTGTCAGATTGCTTCTTAAAACTTTACAAATTTTAGAACCAAAAACTCTCTCTAGGTCCTGAACACTAGCTTTTCATGAGCATTTAAAGTGGAAAAACATAAGCCTCATTAAACTCTGATAATTATCCATATTTTGAGGCTATGTACATTGTTAAAGCATACATAGTCCTGAAAGCTCTAACATAGAGAAAAGTCAGTCTTTTGTTTCTACAAAGCCTTTGGACTATTTATGCAAAGATGATTTTAATTCAGCTTGATGAATATTATATTGAGCAAGCTCTGGAGATGGGTACATGTGGAAGACAACAGGACCTGTATGACCCACTCATCTGGGTCCTTGTTTTGAGATTGATTCATTTTTATTTGTGTGTGTCTATGTACCTAAATGATCCTCTGTGCACAACAGATTTGCAGGAGCTCTATGAGATCTGAGGGCAACGGACAGTCTAGAAATAGAGTTACAGTTGGTTGTGAACTGTCTGATGTGTGTGCTGAGAACGAAATATGGATCCTTTGCTAGAACAGTTATGTTTTCTTATCCTATGAGCCATCTCTCCAGTCCCTTCACCCTATTATTCAGAGATCACAGCCCAGTGAGAAAGACAAATGTGTAAGCCAGAGTCGCCAGTCACCAGTCACCAGCCATAGGCTGTAATCATCCAGATGTGCACCATTTTGGTTTTTAAAACATTGCCGAAACATTCGGATTCATTTTTCAGTCAGAACATTTACCCTCATTTCACCTAAATGCCTTTGTCACAGGCTGATTTACTTATTTACTGCACCTGGCAAAGTCCTAAAGGCATCTGAGATTGGCACCAAAAAAACTGAAAATAAACACTGTATCTATGGTGATGTTGTGTCTCTGTTACAGTATTTAAGATTAAGAAGGCACAGAGGCTTGAATAGAGTGAATTCATGCCAGATGTGCTTAAGCACACTCTAACAAAGGAAGGGATGCCTGCCAAAGCCTGAAAGGCCTTCCAAAGAAGGGGCTTGGAAGGGAGTATGGAGAATGGAATGGGAGCTTTGGGTCCTGGGAGTCAGAAGAAGATGAAAGAGAAAAGTATTTACCCTGTACTCGCTGAACACTTTCTGTGCACATAAATATTTCCAATATACTTCATAAAAAAACAATATATTCATCATTACTGGCTTTGGACATGAAAATTTTGTTATTCAGCTTAGTATACCTATGAGCACTGATCTGGTAATTAATTTCCCTTGACCCACTAAGTGCAAATATAAGTCCAAGCACTAGATAGAAATCCCCCTTGGGGAAAATTCAAGAATCATTCAAATCTGCAAACGGGAAAAAAAGCTTAAGTAAATAGATTCTTTGAGTATAAAGGAAACAGTAAGTTAGTCTGACTCAATTTTATCATCTTATCATTAGAATATTAAGGCATTTAAATGTTTTCTTTAAAAATATTATATATATGTATGTATATTTATATAATGTATATATGTATATTTATATTATGTATATAATATATGTTACACTTTTCTTTTTTATTGGATATTTTATTTACATTTCAGATGTTATCCCATTTCTGCATTTCCCCACACCCAGAAACCCCTATCCCATCCCCCCTCCTCCTGCTTCTATGAGGATGTGCCCCTACCCACCCACCCACTTTGACCTCCCCACCCACAAATTCCCCCACAATGTGGCATCCAGCCTTCACGGGACCAAGGACCTTCTCTCCCACCTATGCCCAACAAGGCCATCCTCCCCTACATATACAGCTGGAGCCATGGGTCCCTCCCTATGTGCTCCCAGGCTGGTGGTTTAGACCCTGGGAGCTCTGGTTGGTTGGTATTGTTGCTTTTCCCATGGGGCCACAAATCCTTTCAGCTCCTTCAGTCTTCTCTCTAACTCCTCCATTGGGAACCCCATGATCAGTTCACTGATTAGCTGTGAGCATCCACCTATGTATATGTCAAACTCTGGCAGACCTCTAAGGACACAGCTATATCATGCTCCTGTCAGCATGCACTTTCTGGCATCCACATCAGCATCTGTCTTTGATGACTACACATGGGATAGATACCCAGGTGGAACAGTCTCCAAATGGCCCCTCCTTCAGTTTCTGTCCCACACTTTGTCTCCATATTTGTTCCCTTGAGTATTTTGTTACTCCTTCTAAGAAGGACTGAAGCACCACACTTTGGTCTTCCTTGTTCATGAGTTTCATGTGGTCTGTGAGTTGTATCTTGGGTATTGCAAGCTTTTGGACTAATATCCAATTATCAGTGAGTACATGCCATGTGTGTTCTTTTGTGATTGGGTTACCTCACTCAAGATGATATTTTCCAGTTCCATCCATTTGCCTGTGAATTTTATGAATTCATTGATTTTAATAGTTGAGTAATATTCTATTGTGTAAATGTACCACACTTTCTGTGTCCATTCTTCTGGGATATATCTTAAAGGACATCTGGGTTCTTTCCAGCTTCTGGCTATTATAAATAAGGCTGCTATGAACATAGTGGAGCATATGTCCTTGTTATATGTTAGAACATATGTGCTGGGTATATGCCCAGGCATCATATATCTGGGTCCTCAGGTAATGCTATGTCCAATTTTCTGAGGAACTGCCAGGCTGATTTCCAGAGTGGTTGTACCAGGTTGCAATCTCACCAACAGTGGAGGCGTGTTCCTCTTTCTTCACATCCTTGCCACCATGTTATCACCTGAGTTTTTGATCTTAGCCGATCTGACTGGTGTGAGGTAGAATCTCAGGGTTGTTTTGATTTGCATTTCCCTGATGACTAAGGATGTTGAACATTTCTTTAGGTGCTTCTCAGCCATTTGAGTTTCCTCAGTTGAGAATTCTTTGTTTAGCTCTGTACCCCAGTTTTAATAGGGTTATTTGATTGTCTGAAGTTTAATTTTTTTAGTTCTTTATATATATTGGATATTAGTCCTCTATTGGATGTAGAATTTGTAGAAATCTTTTCCCAGTCTGTTGCTTGCCACTATGTCCTATTGACAGTGTCCTTTGCCTTACAGAAGCTTTGCAATTTTATGAGGTCCCATTTGTCAATTCTTGATCTTAGAGCCATTGGTGTTCTGTTCAGGAACTTTTCCCCTGTGCCCAAGTATTTGAAGATCTTCCCCACCTTCTCTTCTATTAGTTTCAGTGTATCTGGTTTTATGTGAAGACCCTTTATCCATTTGGACTTGAGTTTTGTACAAGGAGGTAAGAGTGGATTGATTTGCATTCTTCTACATGCTGACCTCTAGTTGAACCAGCACTATTTGTTAAAAATGCTGTCCTTGTTCCACTGGATGGTTTTAGCTCCTTTGTCAAAGATCAAGTGACCATAGGTGTGTGGGTTCATTTCTGGGTCTTCAATTCTATTCCATTGATCTTCCTGCCTGTCTCTCTACCAATACCAGGTAGTTTTTATCACTATTGCTCTGTAAAACAACTTAAGGTCAGGGATGGTGATTCCTCCAGAAGTTCTTTTATTGTTGAGAATAGTTCTCTCTATCCTTGGTTTTTTATTATTCCAAATGAATTTGAGAATTGCTCTTTGTATCTCTACGAAGAATTGAGTGGGAATTTTGATGGGGATTGCGTTGAATCTGTAGATTGCTTTTGGCAACATGGCCATTTTTACTATATTAATCCTGCCAATCCATGAGCATGAGAGATCTTTCCATCTTCTGAGCTCTTCAATATCTTTCTTCAGAGACTTGAAGTTCTTGTCATACAATTCTTTTACTTACTTGGTTAGATTCACACCAAGGTATTTATACTATTTGTGACTATTGTGAAAGCTGTCATTTCCCTAATTTCTTTCTCAGCATGCTTATCCTTTAAGTAGAGGAAGGCTTCTGAGTTGTTTGAGTTGATTTTATATCCAGCCACTACATTTTTTTAAGAAAGACTTTAGACAACTCCAATGTCTTTTAATTCTCTTTACTGGGGCAAAAATTAAACAAATTGTAGCAGTTGTGATTATATCATCAAGGGTGGGAAAGTGGGAGTGGGGGGTATGTGGGGGCACATCCTCATAGAAGCAGGAGGAGGGGGGATGGGATAGGGTGTTCCTGGTGGGTGGGGGAAGGGAAATGGGATAAGGGGATAACATCTGAAATGTAAATAAAATAGCCAATAAAAGAAAGTAACTGAGGAAAGTTGAAAATTTGTTTTAAAAGTCACTGAAGAAATAACTGAAATTGTATCTCTGTCCTTTTTGCTCCAATTCTGGATTATGAGTTATTAAAAATTAACAAGATGAGATATATCCAAAAGTTATATTACTGTGACTTGAATGATTAAAAAAGTCAAGAACAAAATAATATCACCTTGATTTTTAATTTTACAATATTCTGAAGAATCCGTATTGAGGTAAGGTGTACAACTATAGAGAAAACGTACCAACTCTTTTTTTGGGGGGGGTGTGGGGGGGTTTCGAGACAGGGTTTCGCTTTATAACCCGGGCTGTCCTGGAACTCACTCTACAGACCAGGCTGGCCTTGAACTCAGAAATCCGCCTGCCTCTGCCTCCCAAGTGCTGGGATTAAAGGCGTGCGCCACCACTGCCGGCACATACTAACTCTTAACTGCAAAAGTATTACCATGTATATGAATTTATAAAATAGACCAAATTTTGTGATTGTAACTTTACCTTAAATTAGAACTGTTTTCTGAAAGCAATGAGGGTCACAAAAATATTTTTCTTATTTAATTAGAATTGAATACCAGAATTTATGCTTTAAGGGATATTTGCTGAATATACAAATAGGTCAGTGGATGAACAAAACAAGAGATGAGTAAGACACTCCACTTTTTGTTTTTTGTTTTTGTTTTTGTTTTTTCCATATCTTTGTTTATTGTATGTATATCCAATACAGTTTAAATTTTAGATGATCTTGGCTTTGAAAGCTTAGTTAAATTCACTTATTATTGGTAATAATTTCTAAATTTTTTTTCTTTTTATTTATACTTCTCTCATACAATACATCTCAACTGCATTTTCCCCTTCTTCCATTGCTCCCAGATCTACCTCTCCCCCCACCCATTCTCCCCCAGATTGACTGCCCCTCCATTTCCCTTCAGAAAAAAGCAGATGTCTCAGAGATGTCAACTAAACAGCATAACTAGATGCAATAAGACGAAGCACAGGCTGTTACATCAAGGCTGAATGAGTCAACCTAGTAGAAGGTAAAGGGTCTCAAGAGCAGGAAAAAGAGTCTGAAATACCCCCACTCTGACTGTTAGGAGTCCAATAAGACCTCAAACTAAACAGTCTTAACATATGTGCAGAGGGCCTAGAGCAGACCTGTTCAAGCTCCAGGATTGCCATGTCAGTCTCTGATCCCCTGTGAGCCCAGCTTCATTTATTCTGTAGACCATGTTCTTATAGTTTCCTGAACCCCTCTGGCTCCTGGATTCCTTCTTACTCCTCTTCAGCAGATTTCCTGAGCTCAGCCTAATGTTTGGCTGTATATCTCTGTTTCCATGAGCTGCATGAAGAAACCTCTCAATGACAATTGGGCTAGGCACCAGTCTATGAGTATAGCAAAAAATCATTAGAAATCATGTCATAGACTTTTTTCTCTTTTTTTCTTTTTCTTTGTTTGTTTGTTTGTTTGTTTACCAGGCCTGTTTGGCTCTACCCTAGTTCTCTGGACTACCCAGCTTCCTGTTCCTGACCATTTAGATAGTGTCAGACATGGGCTTCCTATAGTGGCCTGGGCTTCAAGTTAGACCAGTCATTAGTTGTTCACTCTCACAGTTCTGGGACATTATTGCTTCCCCTTCCCCACCCCACCCCCCAGCTTATCTTGCAAACAGGACAAATTGTGGGTCAAAGGCTATATGTTTTTGGCTGGGTAGATATTCCAGTCCCACCCTTGAAAGCCTTCCCTGGTTAGAGAATATGGCCTGTTCAAGTTCCATATCCTCTGTTAATAGGAGTTCTCCCCAGGCTGACCCAGAGCCAGAATGACAAACATGGTATATGCTCAATTATAAGTGAATATTTAGCTGTTAAGGATAATCAAACTACAATCCATAGACCCAGAGAAATTAAGTAAAAAAGATGGCTCTAGGGATGTCCCTGAGAAGGGGAAATTTTCTATATTTTAAGCCTAGATAAAAATTACCTCCCTTCTAAGAAAATAATTTGACCTAGAAATCAACTGGACATGTAAGTTCTTTAGATCCTAGGACACTATTTGCCTAAGGAGGAATATGTCATTTTCAATTGCTTTATTCGTATAACACATACTCAACTAGCTTCTATTGAAACTATCCTCTGTATGTCTTTTGATTACAGTTACAGGAGACCAGACTGGCTGGCCTCAAGAGCTACGAGGAGGTATAAACCATTCTATGCTAAAATGTATATTGACTGAGAATCTCAGCCTTTATGTATACTCTCAGTGAGGGAGCCAAATCAAAGATCTCCATGACTTAAAGATAGATTCTTCCGGTGCTGCATAGAAAGATAGCTCTTCTTCCTAGTATTGGTCTTCCTTGGTGTTGGTCAGAAACTTTGAGTGCTCAGTCCCTTTCCTGATTACAGAAAATTAGGCAATATTTTCTCATACATGAATGTATATGACCTTCCTTCTCTTAAAGAAAGTGTTGTGACATGCGTGCAATCGTCTCGCCAACAAGAACGCACGTGGACACCACACTAGGATCCTTCTGCAGCAAACGTTTATTCCAAAAGAAAATGGAGGAAGACCCCAGGCCCGGAAAAGGCACTGCTTATATACCCTTAGAGCGGTGTGTTCACCTCTGATTGGCTGCTTACTCGTTGCCTGCCAAAACGCCCTGGGATGGGCTTTGACTTTGGGGCACTTTTACCATAGCACATGCGCAGTTTACTTGTTTACTAGGAGGAGCACCGGATGCCAGCGCCATCTTGCAATGGCGAATTCTGCCAGCACAAGCCGCGGCTTCCTACAAAGTGTGGCACTATAAATGATTTTAACTGAAAAAAAGAAGGAAGGAAAACACAAGCTCCAGAAGTAATAAAGGAATGTTTATGGAATCTGCTAAAAAAAAGAAAGAAAGAAAGAAAGAAAGAAAGAAAGAAAGAAAGAAAGAAAGAAAGGAAGGAAGTAAGGAAGGAAGGAAGGAAGGAAGGAAGGAAGGAAGGAAGGAAGAAAGAAAAGAACTAGTGTAACTGGAGAGAGGAGGCTTAGTAGAGAATCTTGAGCATACAGAAGTGGGCATGCCTTAGTGAAATCAACACTCAGAATAGCATTTGGCTTCACTGTTTCATTTTCATATTGAAGATATTTTAAATACAGAAAAGAAGCATGGTCATTAATCCAAAGCCCAGCCACAGAGCAGTGTCTATGAGGCAGCTCCAGGGTGGGGAGTGGGTCTTTCCCAATATGAGTACTCTCTTTTCAGATGTACTAATTTAGATTAGTCCCATCAGGAATGATCTTTGAGCTACAAGTGTCTCCTGCATGGATTGTGTTCATTTATTTGTCAGAGATACAAATGACTTTATTGTGGTTGATATGTTATGATGTTCATTCTAAACCACAGAGTATAGAGTCATGTGTGATGTTGCACACTTTTAATTCCAGCACTAAAGAAGCTGAAGCCAATTTGGATCAAAGAAAGTAAAGAAAGAAAGGAAGGATATAAAAGTGAATGAAACTATTTTTGAAACGATATTTATTTTTGTATTGGTGCTACAAATTTAATAATTTCAGGTCTGACTACACTCAATTTATTTTGACAATATAATGTAATATTAACAATACACAGGGGACTAAAAATGCTAATTATTTGTAACTGATATTAGTGAATCCTTATTTTTAATATTTGTGTGTGTTCTTTTCATATCTAATTATATAATCCTTCCTTGTCGTTATATAAGGAATAACATAAAGAATTCATGAAAGTATGGACACTCCAATTGTGTTTGCCCCATTGTGCCTTTTTATGTTTTCTAATGTATATATATATTGTTGAGAACATCTATATAAAAGTAACTAAGTATACTATAATCACTACAAAGCCCTGATCTAATTATTCAAGTTCTTGAAATAAAGTATTTTCACCAATACTTTGGCATTATCCAAAGTAGTCTCCAAAATTCTCTGGTTTTACACTACCTCTAACAATAAAATGTTCGAGCAACGCTTCCAAGGAGTAGTACTAAGAGTATATTTTGTTTTTGTATTTGTTTGTGGCTAAAAGAAAAATATTCAAAATGTACATACATATATAAAAATACATACATATGGACCATCTGGGTTGAGTTCCTTCTGCCCATTTTCCTGAATCTCTGAAGCACACCAACCACCCTAAGTTTTGAAAACGTTTACAAAAGGAAACTCACTGTTGCAGAAGCTTCAGGAGAGGCAGACCAGAGAGAAACCAGCAAACTGACCTTAAATCTGTATATATGAGCATGTGCTTCTTAAATGCAATTCTGGATGGTTTGTCTTTAATTAAGCCAGAATGATGGATTTCTACAAATAGATCCACATGGTTACTTGCAAAAATATTACCTAACAAATCTCTATGAAGGAAATGTATCACAATAGGTTAAAGCGGACATTATATCATTTAACTTTTTAGCATCAAAGATAAATTAACTGACATGTTGTGTTTAAAGATAGATTTTTATTTTCTAAATAATATTTTCTAAAGTCCTTATTTTCTAAAGGACTTGTGAGTGTGTATGGAAGAAGGAGTCACAAAATTTTATCAGTAATTGTTTTTTTTACTTTATTTCCTTCCTAAAGCAGATTTACTGTGATGTTACAATGTTGGCATGATAACACTGACTATCACTGTTTTAACTGAATCCTAAAAATGAGTCCTGTGAGGAGCCATTATCACTTTCATTTTAAAAAGAAGGGGAAACTCAGCATTCTCTCCCATTGTGTGTTATGTTTACACAGCACCTAGTGACACCTAATTTTTAATGGAAAGCTGTTCCAGAGACAATATCAACTTAGAAACAGGATTTTGTTTCATAGAGTTTGTATCAAATATGTTTTCATTATTGAAAATAGTTACTCTGCAGGCTGCCTAACTTTCAGACCTAGAAGTCTAAGTAATTTTGAGTTATTTTATCAAGTCAGAGATCAGAATGCAGGGCATTTCAATTTCTCCTTTTTACAGTGTAGTCTCAGTACATAAACCAGTAGAAAGCAACCTTTTATTTTTGAGGATTTCATACATGAGCGTTGTATCATATCATTTCTACTCTTCTGTCTCCCCATTCAACACCTCCATTCTCCACCCTAAATCCTTTTCAAATACATAACCTCTTCAATGACACACACACATACACAGAGAAAGAGAGAGAGAGAGAGAGAGAGAGAGAGAGAGAGAGAGAGAGAGAGA
>NW_021621192.1:761056-790473 GCF_004785775.1 Grammomys surdaster
AGAGAGAGAGAGAGAGAGAGAGAGAGAGAGAGAGAGAGAGAGAGAGAAAGAGAAAGAGAGAGAGTCCAGAGTCCATTTAGTAGTAATGCATGTGTCTTCAGGCTGACCACTTGGGATCCATAGCTTATTAGAAAGTCTGCTCTTGGAGAAGAATGTCTTACTCCTCCACAAACAAAAACTTTAGCTCTTCATCTAGGAGTGGCATTCTTTGAGCTTTCCCCTTCCATGTGAGCATGTCAACCAGTGATGTCATTACGCAGATCTAATTTAGGTATTGTACTTTTTGAGGTTTCTTGGGTATAGCTTCCCTGTCATATATAGAAGACATTCTCTGGCAACAAACATCCTGGTCCCCTGACTCTTAAAATCTTTCTTTGCCTCTTCTACAGTAATCTTACTTTATTTAAGTGAGTGCTACTAGTATATGCAGACAGCGTTTTCCTTTTGATATTAGTACATTATATATTGCAAGAGCCTCCAACCCTCTAACTATTAAGCACCTATGATGACTTCCTTCATCCTAATTTATGATGTTCTAAGTGTACTAGAACCACTAAACCTTAGAGCCACTGTTCTAGTGAAAGATTCAAGAAACTATCAAGCCAGAAATACAAGTATTCATGCTATAAATATTTAATATTTACTCTTCTACTGTAAGTAAAACTGAAATTTAAAGAAATTGACAACTCTCATGCTATAGATATAGACATTGTGACTTCCAATACAGAATAAATTATTGATATGTTTCACAGTTAAAAAACGAAACTTGAAGGGAACAACTGGACCAATTGACTGAACCTGTTAAAGATCATCTTATATCAACTCACCTGTGTTAGTTACTTCTACTGTGGCTGTGAAATACTCAAGGAAAACAACTTAAAAACAGGAATAATTTATTTGTGCTTAAAAATTTCATCCTAGCTCCATGTGCTCAGACAGAATGTCATGTTAGTGGGCATATGGTAGAAGCTATCTATTCTTTATCTCTTAGTGTGTAGGGAACAGAAAGAGAAAGGCAACAAAGGTCTAAGAGTAAGATATTCTTCCCAAAGACCTATTCCAAGTGATTTAATTCTTCCAGCTAAGTGTCGCCTTTCAAAGTTTCTAGAAAGTTCCCTAATAACTCCACCTACTGGGGAACAAACCAGTGAAAACAAATAAATGGAGGGAAATTTTGTATTCAACCCATAACAATTCTGAAAATTTGATTCCCTATGAATGAAGAAAATGATACAATTATCACATAATGCCTGATATCAGCTGAATGTGTATCCATGCACAGAACTTTTACGGAGTTCTATTAGCTTTTTTTAAAGTGACATTTCTTTAAGAAACAGACACTACAATGAATAAAAGACTTTTTTAACTACAGTAAAGAAACATAACAAAGCCATCATGAAAGGTGCAGTAAGTCTAGGGGAAGGAAAACTGCTATTAGGTATGACAGCTGTCACAATAGCACACAGTAATCAGTGTAATCGGAGCAATAAAGTAGTATTTGTATTTAGGTCTTTCCAAGGAGTTAAAATAATGAGCTTCTTTCCTAAATTGGTAGTTTTTATGGTGTTCTCAAAAATAGTAAATACAAGTCAACATCTAGAAATGTGCACCATATTTAAATTACTCAGAGACACTGCTCTGAATAGAATAGCTTCGCTTTAAGTTGTTTTCATGGTCATTTCATTTATATCTTTTTATTCATTGTTCTGTGTGACTAAGTTACTCTTTTCCCTACGATCGAATATACTTGAACCAATATTTCTATTACTTGGTTTTAATAAATCATTGTCAGCTAAACTTTTAGTTTTAATATACTCATAAAACCTATGCCACTTTAGTTGTCATAGTATATAATAGAATCTGTATTTCTTGCCATTATTTTTTCCATTATAGCAGTACCATTTCTTTTGTGACTTTAAATAAGAATGCTATGCAAATACGTAAGATTACATCCACCTGGCATTCAGTGAAATGCCAACATTAGTGACTAGTGTTTTCCAGAAAACACTATGCAGAAAACACTGCAATATAAAAAATGCCTTCTATAGGAGAAGAACTTAAACAGGAGCTATTTGTCATCAGTGATGAATGCTCCATGCAGTCACAAGAAGAAATGAATGTCTTTCACTGCTCTTTGAAGTTTTGACTGAACACTCTCTGGTCTCCTCCTGGGTATGTGTGACACATGTCTTTCTTAATGTTGAAAGCACTTCAGCTTTGCTATTAGATCAGACACAAGTTCAGAGATGCTTCCAACTTTAACTTATTTTTGGTAAAGATTCTGTGTTGAAAACAGTATTAGTGACTACTTGTCTTTCTGATGTGACCAAATGCCTGAGAGAAAAGAAAGAAAGAAGTTGATTTTGCCTTATAGTTTGAGGAGATATAGCCCCTTCTGGTTGAAGAAGGAGCACAGCTGTAATGGTATAAAGGAGCTAATCACAGTACTTCTGCAGTGTAGACTGTAGACAGGAGCTGAGGCCAAACTTCAGTCTCTGGGCTCCCCCACTGTGATTCACTTCTTCAAGCAAAACTCTTTCTTTAAAGTGTTCCACAATTTTCTAAAACATCACTAACTAGCTGGTGGCCTAGTAGTGTCCAAGGACAAAGGTCTGTGAAAAATACTTTATACTCAAACCACAAGACAGAATAAAATCTCTTCACAAATATGGGACTTTCTAAACCAGAGCATGGGAAGACTCTACCTCTCGGACACCACAATTCCTTACCCTAATAGGCTTTCTAGAGGCATAAATGAGATAGATGCCCTCAGTGAACTGTGCCTCCTGTGATCAACTAGAATTTCACTTTAGATTGCCCATCTGGATTACCAGAGTTGTCCACTCACTAATATTTAGTGAACATCAAATTTTCTTCAGAGTGTTTATATTGTCTTCAAGTCATTGAGGTACCAATTTTTAATGTTTTAATTTAGCATGTAATTTTCCAACTCATATACAAAGGATAGCAATCTCTCAAGTAGGGATTTTTTGTTGTTGTTCTTTATTTCCACTCCACAGTGGAGTTTGTCCTTGGTCAACACTGTGACATCACTTCACATTTCTAGACCTCAGTTTGTTAGTTTGAGGAACACTGGTCCTTGATGAAAGTGCTTTTCTTCACTAATATCCTTCTGTTCAGAGACTCATTATGTAATTTGAGCAGTAATTTTCCAAACATTTTACTGTTGTTTTACTTCATAAAAAGATAAAGGAAAATGGTTCTGCCTTTGTAAACTCTCATCATGTCCCTAACAAACATGTGTGAAGAATTAAGAACAGTGGTGTATGTTTACTGTTTTATAAGTATTTTTAAATATGCATAAATATAAAATGCTATGCTTATTTTAGTCAATGGTATTGATACCTACAGAGCAAAGAACTGTTGAATTTTGACACAACATAGCTTTCAGATGTTATTGGCACAATTTTCTGCATATTTATCATTCATGCAGTTGTGGAAAATGCAGATGATATCAGTGACTGACATTCCTGTCTGCCTCGTCACTTCATAGCCTGACTCTTAGAACTGAATATAGATTTAGAAACTTTGAGCTAAATGTAGTTGTGCATAACTTTAATACCAGTACTGGAGAGACAGAGACAGGTGAGTATCTATGTGTTTGAGGCCAACCTGATCGACATAGAGAGTTCCAGGCCAGACCAGGTAGCATAGTAAGACTCTGTCTCAAAAGAGAGGAGAGAAGGAGGAAGAGAGGGAAGAAGGAAGGGAGAGAAAGTGGGGGAGCAGAGAGTGATGGGGGAGGGGAGGAGGGATAAGGAGAGAGAGGGAAAAGAGAGGGGGGAGAAGGAGAGGGGGCAGGTGTGAGAAGGGAAGAGAGAGAGGGAGATTTTACTATAGCACTCAACAGGGTGATATAACTAGCAAGAAGAGCTTTCTTCTCAAGAATAGAATGATGTTATAAATCTATGGGGAAAAAAAAAAAACTATAGCCCAATCCGTTAATTTCATAACTTTCTTGTGAAGTTTATTGTAGTTATTGATTTGAGGTTTAATCGAATGCAAATAACTTTCCCATGAGTAAGACTTTGTTTGACGTCAATTTTTATCTTTTCCAAGGATCCTTCCCGGCGATTGGGGTGGAAGCCTTCTGCCCCAGCTTCCTAAGGGCTGGGTTTTTAAATGGCATCCAAGCGCCACATCCAGTGACTGCAGGAGGCTCTCTGCCCCCCAGGATTCCTGCTGGTAGGTACCCCAAGTACACATCTCTACCACCTACCACCACATGAACCAATAGAACTCCTTTCACAGTTGATGGAAGAATAATACAAAAATGAAAACTTCTAAAAGATGTTGAGAAGAAATGGAAATGACTCTTTGCAATATATCCTGCACATTTGTAATATCTAGTTCTATGGAAACAGAATCAAAGGGGGTAAAGCGATTGGTACCCCAAGTGCCCCCTCAGCATAGGGTTTACATAAGCAATCACCAGACCCATCTTGCCACTTGGAATGGACCACAAAAGAGAATTGAAAAACTAAGTATGCTGACAGAAAGTGTAATTGGGCAAGTCTATAGAGATTTAACTAAAGTTCTATTTCGCTAAAGGAAAATGATTTGGAAAAAAAGCCAGCAACCAAAAAAAAAAAAATTGGAAGAAATTTTTGAGATAGAAAATTAATATTGACCCCTTCCTTTCAATAGTAATCTGACCAAAATAATGAGAAAAAGGGAAAAATATATCTAACATTCTGAACTGCAATCTCAGGATTTAGTAAGCTCTTTTGTGAGTTATTCAGGGAACTGTCTTTCACAAATCTTTGTTTCCCATCATTCAGTGAAATCTGGAGCTTCTCCCACACTATACCTAAATTATGCAGACCTATTTTGCACTTATGTGAATGTTGACTTCTGATATCTTTAATAAAAATTCTTGTGTATTTATCATAAGTAATAGTATTGTATAAATTATGCTAGTGTGGTAATGTATCCAAGAGAGCTTGCCCACTCAACAGGGTAATGGGATACTTGGCACGACTGGAAATTCTAATTTTTCAAAAGTCCCAAGATGTGCATTTATTTGCTTTCTCTTAACATCATGCCAACTACTCTTGCAATTACTCTGATTTTTCCCTCTTGCCTTAATATCTAAAAATCAACTAACAGTAAATGTGCTTTCATGTCCTTTACTTTAGTGTTGTTCTTTAATGCTGTGGATAGAGAATTTATGGCTCACAGTACTAGTGATAAAAGTAGAAACAAAAATGATGTAAGTTAAGATTAGGAATTTTAGTTCTGATGATGTTCTGCCCCGTTTATCTCTTGAGAAACATATTGGTGAGAATGGGCTGGAGAACTCTTACTGTCGTTGCCAAAGCAAAGGAGGAAATGTACATCAACTAAGCTCTCAGAACTAATTACTGGTGATGTAGACAACACAGCCCTCACCGCAAACAGAAATGGTTTAAAATGGAAACAAAGATGAGTGACCATGGCCCAGGACCACATACTTAGGATGCCCAAATTCCATGTTTCAGCGAAGCAGTCATTTAGTGAAGGTTTTTCTCAAGATTTATTTCTTTTTATTTTATGAATATGAGTGCTTTTTCTGCATGTATGTCAATGCACCACAAGTGCCTGTTGCCAACAGAGACCAAAGAAATTGTCAGGTCTTCTGGAACTGGAGTTGCAGAGGGTTGTGAGTGCCATGTGGGTGCTGAGAATTGAACCCAGATCCTCGGCAGGAGCAGCAAGTATCTTGAATGTATAAGCAATCTGTCTACCCCTTTATGAACTTTTATAGTAACAAAGCAAAGAAAACTATAAATAAGGATACTTTTTAAAGGCATCACAGCATAGATAGGCTGTTACATCAAAGTGGAGGGACTACTACAAACCTCACATGTTATCCAACAGTGTTCTTAGCTTTTAGGTTGGTAGAGAGTCTGTTTTACATACAAGAAGGATTTATTGAAGTGCAAGAATATTAAGTCACACACAATGTGGACAATAAAGAATTACTGGGAAAGATAACTCAAGTCATTTGGTTTAGGCCTGCAACTTCTCTGATGTTGCAATGAGTCAACCTGCTCTGCAAAACATTCAGTGTATGTGTGGTTTCTTTCTGGAAAATTACTTTACACTGTAATTTTGTAAATATAGCTCCAGTTTATATAATTAATGCCTCACTGATTAGAATTAAGTCAATATACCCAATTTGTACTTCAGTAGTTTAATCCTTAATATTAGTCCAGAAGACCTGACGCTCTCTTTGGTCTCTGTGGGCAGCAGGCACTCGTGGTACATTGAATTTAGATATATCTGGCAGAGATGATATTATGAAGTTTAACAGTGATTTGAATTATTCAGCAATACTAGCAAAAAAATTGAAATAGCCCTTGTCATTTAGACACTGGGAATGACAGAAAGAAGATGATATTTCCACGACACAAACAGAAAAAAAGCCCCTTCCTGAGAAGGATCTGAGAGAGCGCACCCCAACAGTCTATTCTTCTAGGCTTTAAGCCAAATCTGCCTCCAGCTTTCATAGGAGAAAAAAGCTCCATTCAGTTTCCATGACTTACATACAAATCAGGTGAAACAAAATTTTTGCATAAAACATTTATAGATCTCAACTTGTTCCTGTTCCTTCTATCTGAAATTAACTCAGCTCGCTCTTCCTAACTTAAAACTCTCTCATAAGTGATCCCTGTACATTTTCTCCCCTAACAGCAAGGGCTGCCATATTTTCAAAGGTAATTTGTATTTTTTTCTCATTCAACTCTAGCTAATTTCCCAAGAATTTCCTTCGTGTAATCTTGTCTTAAGAGAAGTAATGCAATCATCACATGAAGTTCTTATTGTTTCTTATATTTAATACAATGAAGTTTCCCTTTGTTGTATAATGCTGAAGGAATGCTCCTTCAGGGTTAGGATATTAAACCAAGGACAGGAAGCATGTTCTCTCCCCATCGCTATCAGGACACTCTTAGAACCAGCTGAAGGGCAATGCCTGCTGGGTGTCTACTAATTGATTATATGCCACAGAACTTGGCAGTCCCTTAAGATATTTCCTGTGTCATTGATGTATTAGCAAATCTGTTCTAGTGCAGATGTTAATTTGGTTCCCGTTAATCAAATTCAAATGAGATACTCAAGTATGTTTTGTATAGAAGTATTGATCCTTTGTATCCCATCACAGCCTGCTATGAAGCAACAGTATTTCTACAGTCTTTACTTCTATCCCATAACTTCCATCTTAGAGCAACCACTGGGTGATGACAGGGAAAACAGGCAAGCTTGTCAGTATTTGTGTAACAACAGTCAATCATTTGTGAGTTTCTTATTTTAAAAGGGTTATTTCTCGGAGTCTAGGGTAGAGAGAAACACTAGGATATGTTAGCTAATGCTAAATTACATGGAGAAGCAAATAGGACCTTTAAATAGGTTCGTTCAGACTAAAATAAGCGTGGAAAATCTCCCTACTATTTCGTCTGTGGTTAATCTTAGTAGTCGATGTTACTCGGGAGGAGCATCTCAGTTTGCCTGTCTGTACCATGAATATGACTCATCTTCTCATTTGCCTTTGAGAGTCATCATCATGTGATGTGTGCTAGGTTCAGAGGAAATGGCCGATTTGGTTAGACTCTTTCTTTGTTTACCTGGAACTGAGTAACAATATACATCTGGGCAACTCAGTGATTCAAACACAAGTTGTGCAGTTTTTTGATACTATAACTAATACTGTTTAATATCACTTGTTTATTTTCTCAAAAAGAGATTTTAATCACTCTTAAATTCAAAGATCTAAACTGTTGTACATCTGTATTCCTGCCCCTTGGCTAGCTACAATAAATGGGTTAACAACCTGGCTTTGTGTAAGTCACTAATATTTCAACTGTATCATTTTCAGTCCAGAGTAAATATTAAAACAGCACCACAACCCACTTAACACATGTCAAGATTTTCCTTTCTCTACTTCATGTGAAATGCTATCTGATACAGAGTTGGGGAAAGTATTTTATGCACTGTTATCCAATCTAAAAGTTTTTTTTTAGAAATATACACTTTAGGTGTTCAAATTAAATAATGAGTGATAAGTGTGAAGTCACAGGAAGCCTTGTGCCTGGTGGCAATGATGCTCTTAGCTGTGGGCACACACAGAGGTTGCAGAAAAGAAATAACATGAATGATTATGACTAGGCTGCAGGTTTGAATGGCGTAAAGAATATGTTAAGGAAATTTAACATGAACTCAGTACACCATGGGAAATCAACAGTGGGAAAGTAAGTATACATTAAATTTTAGATGTGATCAAACAGTGGTTCAGAAAAAGAAATCAAATTAAACCATTTGGCTTCTTCATATTTTCAGGCGTGCTAAGAGGCTGTGGGAAGTGGGGTAGGGGCAGGGATTTTGGCCTGAAACATTTCAAACCCAGTCACTTACAGCAAACCAACTTCTACTTGAAATAGTTCTCCCGATGGTGGTGACTATTAGATTAATTTTCTAAAGAATATACAAAAATTGCCTTATTTTAATAACATGTCATGTACTTCATATAAATATACTTTATACAATATACTTTATAAGTAGGAGCTTTTCAGGATGAAAATCTCCCATTACTCATCTGCTCAGTAGTTTGCAGTAGCAAGTATTGCCAATTACCCAGGATGAATTACATGTGAGAATGTGCATGTTCCTGCTTAAATCAAGAACTGAAGGGAACTGTAAAAGATGGAAAGTGTGAGGACAAGTTCAAATAAACCACTCAAATGTCCCACAGGAAAAAAAAAAGATACCCCTTTCTCTGTAGTACTAACTTCCGGTTTCTCCCTTCCTTGTTAGAAGCGTGCCTTCACCCCACAACACACACACACACACACACACACACACACACACACGTCAGTCCCCACTTGTGTTATTCTTTCTTTAAATCTCTCTTTCTCTAAAGCTTTGGCAGTTTTAGGCCTCAGAAGAATGACATCTAAGATGGGAAACCAATTTGCAGACTCTGGCAGGTCTAGTCAGGCACCCACGGTTGCTGCTGCCTCCTGTAAGAGAACCACTGAAGGACAGGGTCACAGGTGGAATAACAGTATACCCAGCCATCAAAGCAAAAGGAAGATAGCATCTATGACTGCACTGCTAATCCATTAATGTAAAATGCCCCCTTTACATGTTTGCAACATTGGTAGAGCTAGGTTCGAGGAGGTTTTGTTAAAGGACCCACTTAGGATGTATTTTACAATCAATGCCAGATCAAAATCTAGGTTGTACTTTTGTCGGCTTGCGTATTGTTCCAAGTCAGTGGGCTTTAAAGAATCAGTGCATGCTCTGATTGTTGGAATTGACTAAGGAAGTGCCCCAAAAGTGAGGAAACAATTAAAAATCAAACTTCAAAATATTATTTGGAATTTTTAGAAGTAAGAATAGGAACATACACCAAGTTGAAGATGTCATTAAAAACCTGCGGATATTAGGCTTGAGAAACATTAACGCAGTTCATGAACTGAAGGAATCCTATGCGCAAGTCACCCAATAGAGTGGGACTGCTGTTCTTATTTGTTGTCAGAAAGTGAGGCTGGTCTTTTGTAACATGAATGCATGGTGGTGCTTTAGCTTCATCCCCATACCCAACACTGAAAAATAAAGGGAAATTAAAGGCTATACCATAGAATCTCTTCCCCCTAAAGATGAGTACACGTTCGTATGCCAACATTTGTAAGCTTCAGGGGTGAGTGTGTCTCCAGGCAGCAGAAAGCTCAAAAAGGAAGCACTTGGTTCTGCAGAACTAGATGATCTTCTTTCAACACTCGGCTCAATGTTAGAGCTGAGCATGGCTGCCATTATATTGTGGCGGGAGGTATTCGAAAAAGCAGCTGCAGCTACATGACCAGCTAGCTCCAGGCCGCCGCCATGTTCCCTCACTAAAGGCGGCACTGGCCAGAGGCACCAGCCTGGGACCCACCAGACATTGGCATGGCTGTTGTCGCCACTGGTCAGCTCCGTGGAGTCCATAGCTCTATGCCTGGGCCCTGGGCCAGCTCCACCATCCTCATAATACTCTGCTTAACTCCAGACAATAACCACCATCCTTGTGGTACCCGGTAGAAATAAGACTCTTAATGTTTAAGATTAACCAAATAGATTTATATATCAGCAAATACTCAATACACAAGGTGCCACTCAATTAGAATTGTTAACCCAATTAACTAACCATGATATGAATAACTACCCTAGACTGCTAGAGAGACTTGGACATCCGGACATCCGCGAACATGTTGTCTCCTCTCTTCTCCTTCCTCCTTCTCCCGCTCCCAAACTTTTTTCCATCTACCTCCCCTTCTACCGCCCAATCACCAGCTCTAGCCTTTATTTTACAAATTAAGGTGGGCAGAAGGTTCACAAAGTCACCTGTATACTGATTCACTCTTGTCTGCAGCCCCTCCCAGAAAGGTGGAATTAGCATCAAAATACGAGGCCATAGACCGATAGTACATTAAAATGGGAAAAGGGGGCTGCACAGTGCGTTTGATAGCAAACTCTTGAACACGCTTTGAGTTTTTTCTTGTCTGCCAGAGAGTACATGAGAAATCTTAAAAGAGCCTTTAAATAATACCTCATCCATTTATGTGCGACTCTTCAGGATCTTTAAAAAGCTTTACCCTTTGACCTTAGCTAAGCCTTCTTATTAACATAAAAGCTTCTTTTTATCTTACTATCATTAGAATAAGTTTGAATCTTACATAGTTATTTAAATTCTCGCTAAAAAACATATCTGGCACCTTGAGAGCTTGTTTATCATTATAGATTATGCCATTTATTTTTGGTTCTATTTGAAAACATGGTCAATTCTTGTCAAAGAAATCATTTTCTTCTTACAAAGAAAAATTCTAAGCAGCCTCCAGCCATTTGCTAATTTAGCTGAGTCTCTATGTGAATCAGCATTTAATCTTGTCATTGACTAGGGTTGTTTTGTAAGTATGTTTTCTCCCTAATTAGAAACACCAAAGGAACCAGCCTGCTCCTCTTTTCCTTCAGATTGCCAGTTCCCTCAGGGTAGAATGCATGCCCTGTTGGGCAGCTGGGCCACTTAAAAACATGAGTAAGAGGGAGTCAGCCCTGAACCCAGTAAGTCTCCATTTGGCGCTCATTCTTCGGCTTTGTAGGGCAAAGCACAGTGGAAGCTGCACTCTGACCCAGTGTGGGCTTTCCTCAGTTCTTTGCAGGGAGTGTTCTTAACTAAACTGAGCTTTGAGAAGGAAAAGCTTAAAATCTTGTAAAAAGTTGCAGCAAAGATTTGGATATAAATAGGAACTCTCTCCAGGTGTGGAGAGAGAGTAGTCAGTGATCTAATTACGTGTGATGCATCTAGCAATTGTTTTCTCCTTATAATTAAAAGTTCATCAGAAATACCCTGTGTAGATGGTATTATAGGCAGCGATCTGAGTCTGTAGGGCACCTGCCGGAGTGTCTCAGGAAACTTGTTGAAATAATTCAGGCTCTTATGTCCAAGGGCAATGAATTGGGCAAGCATGTAGCTAGAAATAGAAATAAAGACAATTTTTTAAGGGAATATATTATCCAGGATAAGTGTGAGCTAGCAAGCTGAGTGAAGAGAGCTTGCTCCAAAAGCTCTATGCAGGAACTACATGACCCTTTACGGATCATCCACAGAGCACCATAAACACAGTGGAAGCAAACAATTAAAACTTAGGCCATGGAACTAAACAGAGAGCTCTCAAAGGGGAAAAAATGGGAATAGCCAAGAATATCTTTAATGCTCAAAGTCCTTAACTGCAAACTTAATCTACCTTAGGAGCTTATCTAGATTTTATGACTAAGAATATAAAACAAATGACAATGTTGAGGACACAGAAACAAGGAACAATTATTGACTATTGGTGAGCATACAAACTGGTAGCAGCAGGAGGATAGGGTAGAGGAGGGGGTATGGAAAAGGATAATTAATACTGTATGTTAATTTGGAGTAGTTTTCTCAGGCCTCTATTCTACCATACTAGAATATAGTGAATATATACAACAGAGATTTGTTTTATTTTAAATTTCCTAGAGATTTTTTTTTCTGATGGGAATGATACAGAAAACTGGATAACTATATAACACATCACTTATGTAACTGAAAGACAGTTTGGAAGTCAGAAGTACAACATGCTATCACCAGTGGGAAATGGAGAGCTTTCTGCTAGCCTTTTAGGGACTCTTAAAAGATTTCAGAATGTAACAGCACCTCCATTGCCTTCCCCAGAGGAGCTGAAAAAAATATTTTTACATTGCCACTCTTAAAAGTTTCCATAAATATCCCCTTGCAAGTGAAATTGCAAGTGTGAAATTTCATTTGCTTAAGTCCCCTATGAGAATGTGAGGAAAATTACTTTTAAAAATCAATGTACAATGCAGGTTTGAGACGATTATGATAAACTGATGCCAGGGGTACGGGTAAAAAAATATCTCAAGCTTTTCTAGTCGTTTTTCTCTTTATCACTTACTTGCTGGTCGTATATAACTTGTCTATAAAAATCTTTGTAGCCACAGAAGTACACCATCTGTAATTTCTTTTCCAAATGTTTCTATAGAAAGGTGTAAAGGTTTAGGGTGACATTATATGCTTTCCAAATGACTAACGAAGACTCTAGTGTTATTTCAAGGCTCATCAAGATAGACAAGTATTTGGACTCTGAAAGTTGTTAAGGCCTGGCTTTGCTGCTTAGACTCTAAGTACATCAATAAGCTCATTCGTTAAACCGATCTAATAATTGCCTTCACAACAGAAATGCTATCAGAATGAACTTAGTTAAAGAAAATTGTTGTCCTTAGGACAATGCCCAACACATTAATAAACATACAAATGTTATTTATTATGTCTATTATGATTAAATTAGGACTTACATGTAGTATGTATTTCTAAATTATTTATCAAAAACAAAATATTTTTACCTAAAAAAGGCCCAGGGATATGGTTCAGCAAGTAAACTAAGTTACTTGCAAGTCTGAGGATGCTCAGTTTAGATCCTTAAAATCCACATTAAAAGCCAAGGATGGGTGTGGCTGGAGAGACAGCTCAGAGGTTAAGAGCATTTGATGTTCTTTATTGGAATTCAGTTCCCAGCACATATGTTGAGTGGCTCAAAACTGCTCTTAACTATAGGTACAGGAAGTTTGATGCCCTCCTCTGTTTTCTGAAGGCACCAACATGAATGTACACACACACAAACACACACACACACACACAGAGAGAGAGAGAGAGAAAGAGAGACAGGCAGACAGACAGACAGAGACACAGAGAGAGACAGAGAGACAGTGACAGAGAGATACAGACACATATATACGCTTTTAAAAATTAAATAGTAATTCTTAAATAAACTGTCCAAAGATAAAAGGCCTATGGTTAAAATTTTGTGACATTAAAATGTCCGTGCATTCCACTTCTAGAGAAAGGCAGCATATCATTAGGCATCTTTAGCAGTCACCTCTATTGTCTATGTGACAATACTAGACAAGAAGAACTTTTTTGCCTCTATGGTAATTTCTAACAGGAAGAACATTCCTGAGTAACGAAGGAGCTTGTTGATTCAGACGGCATGTCTCTGCTCACTAGAACAACAGAAAACACAGTTCGGTTGGGGGTTTTGTTGTTCTTGTTCGTCTTTTTGACTGATTGGTTTTTTTTTTATATTCACATCACTCATTTCCACTTAACGAAATCCAAACTAAGAACTGTTTTTGTTTTCATGAATATGGGTCCTTCTGTCCAATATCTACTCAGTTGTTTGTATCTCTAGATGCCACGCTTCATTCTCGAGCATTTCTCCAAGAACACTGGGATCACCTCTAAAGTTTAAAAAAGGAAATGAAGAGAAACATGGAACAAAGCTTTACTGGGTTATTAATAATCAAGACTTTAGACCTGTCAACAAAGTATGAAGGACACATGCAGCTAGTGAGAGAAGAATAAGAAACTCCTTCTAGTAGAAACTGTTTTTCAGAAACTCATATAGTATGATATTAAATAAATAAATAGCCACCTTATGAGAAACAATTTTGTTTTTAAAGCAGGTGCAGACCTGTTGGTTTCAGCTATACAGAATTTCAGTGAACCTTTGGGGCAATCAGGAAAGCTCCTAAATATACTGTCCTCGGTCATTTTCAGTAATAAGCCTACTTAACTATGAAAAACATTCATTAGCTTAAGATCTTCTAGTAGCCAGACTGGAGGTAATATATAATGGAGATGTATGCACTCATTCCTTCATGCTGTTGCTGGGTGATTCTATATTTAGTATTGTATACTTGGATCATTTTTCTCACTGCTGTAACCAAATTCCTGACAGGAAGTAACTTAGGGGAGTGTTACTCTCACCAACTATTCAAAGGAAGAGAGTCGATTATAAAGCTAAGGCATGGCAGTCTGTGAGCGGCTGCTCTCATCTTGGCAGATCAGGAAAGAAAACAACAAAACACTTGTGCACAAGTTTCTTTTTCCTCTTGTTCTTCTTGGTGCATTTGCGCTCCTCGCCTCTAGGGATGCTGCTGCCCACATTAGAGGCAGGTCTTTCTGAAAACACCCTCAGCAACACAGTTGAAGGTATGCTTCATTAACGCCGGAAGTATTTCTTAGTCCAACCAAGATGGTGATCAAAAATTCCACTTCTTTTTAAGTTGACAACCCAGCACATCTCTGTAAATTGTAACACCCAAGTGTTTGTTTCTATGTATTTTCTGATGCAAAATCCATTTAATCTATCTCAAAGACTCTCCTTAAATGCTAGGAAGGATGTGAGAAAAAGATTTTTTTTTTTTTTACTGTTCTTGGGATTAAATTGGTCTAGACACAATGAAAATAACTATGGATGTTTTCAAAAGCTAAAAATAGAAGCAGCATCAGCCTGAAGTATACAAGGATTTATACCCAGAGAACTCAACGGCAATTCACTACAGAGAGAGCTGCACATCTCAACCTATTGCAGGAGCTAAGTCATGAAATCAGCCGACATGTTTATCAACAGATGAATGAGGAAAATGTAATTTATATACACAAACGAGTTTTCTTCAGTCATAACCGACAATGAAATTATGTTATACACTAGAAAATGAATGCAATGTGGATCATCTCAGTAAGCAAAGAAAAGTCAGATACAGACAAGACAACACACACTTTCTCTCATTTGTGGGTCTTAGAAAATGTTTCTTTTCTTAGGACATCCATGTTGATTGATGATCTATTATGAAAGCAATGAAATTTACAGAAAATTGATGAATTTAGAATGTACACTATCGCCAGGCGGTGGTGGCGCATGCCTTTAATCCCAGCACTTGGAAGGCAGAGGCAGGCGGATTTCTGAGTTCGAGAGTTCAAGGCTAGCCTGGTCTACAGAGTGAGTTCCGGGACAGCCAGGGCTACACAGAGAAACCCTGTCTCAAAAAAAAAAAAAAAGAATATACACTATTAAGTGAGGCCACTCAATCAGAAAAAAATGGAAACAGAGTATGTATGACTGTACATAAAAATATTATGAGTGTGTGTAAAGTATAATATTTAGAAAAGAGAGCAGGAAAAGGTAATATTAAGTGATGAGAAAGTACTGAATGTGGGCAAAAGGACACATGGGACATGTAAGACGGCTGTAGGATTCTGCTATTGTGTGTGTGTCTATATGTGAGTGAATGAGTGTTGTGTGTGTGTATCTGTGTGTGTCTCTATGTGAGTAAAAGTATATGTATCTCTGTGTATGAGTATGTGTATCTGTGTATCTGTGTGTATCTCTATGTGTCTGTGTGAGTATGCATGTGTCTGTGCCTGTGATCTCTGCATCTGTGTGTAAGTGAATGAGTGTGTGTGTGTATGTATCTGTGTGTGTCTCTGTATGAATGAGAGTATATGTATCTCTGCATGTGAGTATGTATATCTGTGCATGTGTGTATATGTCGTCTATATGTCTATATGTATGTGTCTATGTCTCTGTGTGAGTGAAAGTATATGTATCTCTGTATGTCTGTGTATAAGTGAATGAGTGTGAGTGTGTATCTCTATGTCTCTGTGTGAGTATATGTATCTCTGCGTATGAGTATGAGTGAGTATGTGTGAGTATGTGTATCTGTGTCTGTGTGAGTGAAATGAAAGAAGAAGGGAGACTAGAAGATAAGACCAGCCTGGTGGGAGGAGAGAAATTGTGAAGAGGAATCATAGAGGTTAATATGGTCAAAGTACATGATAAACTTGAGAGAAGTTGGCTATATAAAAGTAGACCCTACACAGTGAATATAGACTAATTAAAAATAACAGGAAAAAAACAGGTCACATGTTTCCAATATGGAATATTATTCAGTTCTAAATAAAAAGTCCGATAACAATATTTCCTAGAAGATGGACAGAGTTAGAATGTGTAATATTGAGAAAGGTCACCCAGTGTCAGAAAGAAAAACACTATATGTTCTTCCTTATATGTGGATCCTTATATCTTCCTTATACGAGTTATACATGTATATAAATAAGCAAATGCACATGTGATTATAGTATAAGATAAAAAGAAACAGAGGAAGTATAACTTTAAAAAGACAAAACACTCACCAGTGAGTTCACAAATACAAGGGACTTTGTGTACGTACTTTGGATGCTTTCTCAAGGTTTAGTACATTTTAATGCTACATAAGCCCTTAAATGGGAAGTGTCCACATAAGGAGCTGCTCAGCACTCGGTAGCCTGGATTTTAAAATATATTTTCAGTAAGTATTTCTATAGACTGTATTTCTTCTTCAGTACTGCTGAATTTACCATCTTTTAATTTTTTAAAAAGACTCTTTGTTACTCCAATCCGAAGAGTGTGGAGACTATTAGAAGCTTGCCATTCGGGCTCTGCTTCCCCATTGCAACCAATGGATCCTGAGAGGGGAAGGGAGGCGGGACTTCCAGGAGTGGAAGGACCGCAGGCTCCATAGCTGCAAGAACAGACTCTCAGGTGGCAGCTTCTGGGAGATAGCTCAGTGTAATGAGAGGAACAAAGGCTATTTAAACATTTGGGGTGTGGGTAGGGGCTTTCAGGGTGAGTATACTTTATTGGTCTGGGCCAAGGAGGAATTCCGGGGGCTACTGGATATGACCATATAAGGGATGAAGAAGTTTAACCTGGCTGCTGGAGACTTGACCTCCTCTAATGAGACAATGACTAGAACACAGAGCTACACGCACCCCAGGACACACAGGCCAGGGGCAGGGAGTGGGGAAACAGTCCTACTCATGTCATCAGGACAAGATTTCTGGGACATGCCTCAATCCTATTCTTGCTCCAAACTTCTTCTGTCCCTCCCCGCCCCACCCCCACAGCTCCCTGGCCCCACAGAAGCACATTTAAAATACCATATTTTTAAAAAAAAAAAAATTCTGGGAATACTGATTTATTGTCCCAGCAACTCAAAGAGTAACATGCCACATATTTGTAAACACTGAGAAATGTCTTTATTTGTTCCACTGTATATTGTAACTCTAAATTTTATCATTGTTGAGAAATAAATATACAATTTGTAAAAAGATGGTTTTAATTGAAATAAATTTATATAACTTCCCTTTTCTTTTTCTAGCTCTCCCAGGTACCCTTCCTCCAACTCCCCACAACTCTCAAGTTGACGTCTTCCTTTTCCTTGATTATTATTGTTATATACACACATATGTATTATGTATGTATGTATGTATGTACATATGTGTGTGCGTACAAATTTGTAAGTACACCCATTAAGTCCATTTGTGTTGTTTGTGTGTATGTGACTTCAGGATTGCCCACTTTGTACCAGACAACCAAAAAGGAAGCATCCTGGGAAGAGGCTAATTCTCCTCCCAGCAGGCATTAGTTGCCTGTAGCTCTTTGTCTAGGGGAAATATACAATTTTTTTTTAATTTAAAAAGTAGAACAACAGATTGCATGCTTCTAATACACAACAACAGGTTAACATTCCCATTCTAAAAGTCAGGAACAGAGTATGATAAGAAAACTAAGACCAAACCAGGATCAGAATCCAGCAGAGCAAACAACCAGAGCACACAGGAGCTATATCATCAGGGCGTCACGACACGACGACGGCATTGACAGCATCGACTGGTGCCTGGCTGCCATTGCAGCTCTGTTGCCGGTAGGAACTGAGATCCCACTTGGTTAGCTCCATTGAGTGCCTGCTGACCTCCCCATTGAATGGCCCACTTGTATGGCGTCTACATTATCCTAGCACAGCAATTGGGACTTAAGTTTCACCTTCACGGTTTCAATCAATGGCTTTTCAATTACTATTTGCAGAGAATCTGACCCTGGAACACATTGCCTGGCTTCGGTCACTTTCTAGACTATATAGGCATACTTCTACCACCCTCATCATTGCTTGCATTTTGTGTAAAAATGTAAGACCTACACCAAGTAACACCTACACTTTCACCTACACCCATTAACCTGCCTCACTTAAACTATAGTCATAGAGGCCTTAGTGATCCTCCTGCCTAACCATTGGAAAACACCTCTCCCGGAAACCTTTTTCTTTTCTTTTCCATTAATTTATTTAGTTACTTTACATTCGGATCTCAGCCCCCATCTCTGCCCAGTCTTCCCCTCACACAGCCCCTCCCCTAATCCTCCTCCCTTTCTCCTCTGAGAAGGAGAAGCCACCCCCTATACCAACCCATATCAATTCACTGAAAGACTAGACACATCCTCTCCCAAGGAGGCCAGAAAAGGGAAACAGCCAGTTAGGGAAACAGGATCCACAGAAAACAGAGTGAGGGACAGCCCCCACTACAGTTGTTGGGGAACCCACATGATGAACAAGTTTTATGAACATGTGATCTTCTGTGAGGTGGTGGGAGTGCAGGGGGTGAGTGCAGGGTGAAACCCATGTTGGTTGGTGGTTCAGTCTCTGGGAACTCCCAAGGGTACTTTGTTGGTCTTCTTGTGGAGTCCCTATCCCCTCCATGTCCCTCAATCCTTCCACCAACTCCTCTACAAGACTCCCTGAGCTCCGTCTAATGTTTGGCTGTGGGTCTCTGCATCCATTTTGGTCAGATTGCTGGGTGAATCCTCTCAGAGGACTGTTATGCTAAAGTCCTGTCTGCAAAGTATTCTATTATCTAATGAATTTACATTCATATCCTAAATCTCTTAGCGGGTGGGGTTTTGCAAACCAGGCTTTTCCCCAATTACCAGTATGAATTCTATGTTCTCTCTTTAGTAGCTGTAATCTCTTTAACAATTACAAATTGTTAAATGCTTTGTCTGCACCTGCCTTTACTGCAACTTTAAAGTTACTCGTCTGCCAAATTGTGCGTTTTTTATACTTCATTCTGCTCTCTTCAACTATATGTCTAAAAGCACTGAGCAGTAAACACAGATAGGATGCCACCTTTGAAGTCTTCTCTCCTAAACAACTAAGTTCATCACTTTTGAATTCAACTTCACTAGAATTTTTCAGAATACAGGCAGAATTGACAGAATAAAGATATCCTTTGCTAAAGTATAACATGAATGGCTTCCAGTTCAATTCCGGATAAAGTCCTCTTTGGAGGAAGTGTTACAAATGTTGGCAACACAGATGGAGCCAGAGATCACTGTGTTAAACAGAATAAACACTACATTCTCTCACTCCAGGGTGCAATAGAAACTGGTCCATCTCAGAGAAGCTGAGAGAAGGACAGTGATTACCAGAAATCTGGGATCAGTAACAGTGATTGAGTAGTAAGTGGATAGAAAATTGTATAGGAGCAAGAAATTCTGATGTGTTACAATGTAGTAACCTGAATAGAGAGAATGATGACACACTGTATGTTTCAAAACATTGGGAAAGGATTTTTGAATGTTTCCTTTATTAAAAACGCACAAAGTTTAAGGCAACAGATACTTTATTCTTAATAAAATATTACACAATGTGTGTTCGTTGAAACATCACATAGTGCTGAAATATCACATAGTACCTATTAAGTATGTGATTTTTATGTACAAGTAGTAAATTATTAGATTAAAATGCATTAAGTTTTAACTCATAAATGTAAAATAACTTAAGATTCAAAGTCATTGAAGATGAGTTTTGCTTGGGAGAGTTTCTGATACTCACTAGGCAAAACTTTAAAAATACAACAGTTCCGGAGGTCAGGCCTCTATCCTCGCCTTCGCAAGTTTAGAATTGCCACAGCCCTTCTATACTTAGAGAAGGGGGGAGATGTCAGGGGCAGCCCTGCTTACACACTGTAGGCCTAAAATCAGCCATAGGCCTAAAATCAGCAATAGGCCTGTCATACATGTATACTAACACCAAGTCTTGGGTCTCAGTGGAAAAACATTGAAACAGATGGCTATAAGCTAATGTAAACAGGCAGCTTTTGTGGAAATTTATAAGCCTGAGTAGTCATAGACCTTGTAAATAGGTAGCCTGGGCAGACAATACCAACTTAGATAAGGACAAGCAAGTCATAGGCAGAGTCATAGAGAATTGTCCCCTGAACTTTCACCTAGCCGATACCCGATTCTGAAGATATCTATATTCCCCCTGAACACCCACACTCCAGTGTCATTCCCTTCCCCCACATCCTGCCTTTCTGTGTTTATAACCCCTGTGTGAATTAATTATGATTTGAGAGAAAAAAAGAAAAAAGAAAACAAAATAATTAAAAAAAATACAACAGTTCCTCAATTTTAACAGTTATCATGTGAATAAAAATAATAATTTAGTACATTATATCTTTTCAGATTTAGATTATCCATATCTGTGGAAAACATTACATGGATAAGAAAATTATTTCATTTATTATCAAACCGAGAGAAGATTATAATTGTAATTCGCTCTCTATAAAGCAGACAGGGAGGAAGAGTAGATAAAATAACTGGCTCAAGGAGTGCTGAATTGCATGAAGGTAAAAAGAAAAAAAATACCAGGGCTCTGTCAATCCGAGTTATCACTGCAGGTTTATAGCCTGGTAGACAAAATATAGACATGATCGAATGTTAAGTAAGCTGGAATGATTTAAATCTGTAATAGAGTTCTGAGGTTGTTGAGATTCATTTCGATTCTTCATTTTACTGGCTGCACATTAGAAATTGCTGAGCTGATTCAAAACACCACATCCCGCACAGGCTCGTTACTTATATAAAAATGGCAAATTTCCGTAATCCTCTTCTATCACAAATCTTCTCTGAGGAAAACCTATTTCATTAACAAAGAGTTTCTCTGGGATTTTTATGGAGAAATTTAAAGGATGATTTTGTTTTCTTTTCCTTAATACCATCATGAGAATAGTTGAGTCTTTTAATTGTGTGGATTCCGCAAACCTCTGTAATCAAAGTCATGGTAGGTGTTGGGAAGTACTTGAAAAAAATTTGAATATATAATATATATTTTATATCTATTATATGTCTTGTTGTGTGAGTACATGCATATATTATATATAAATACTTTAATGTTTCAAATGAAAGAAAATAGTTATTGTCATCTACAATAGCAAAGGACGATAAAGGAATTTTGTGATTATCTTAATATAAGTGATTTCTCATATTGTGTTTCTTACATAATTAAGACTACCCATAACAATATCTGCATATTTATAATTTTTCAATCTTGAAAATAGTAACTTTGGGTGGCCTGGGAGATGCAATATCAAACCAATGAACTTTCTGTAAATTAGGTGGTAATTTTGAGAACTAACTGTGGTTAAAGCATCCTGGAGTTTGCTCCTTGTCGATAGCACAATTCAATCAGTAGGATGATGCTGTGTTATGAGGCATTTGAGGTAACAGACTAAAATGTACTAAAGAAATGAGCTCAGATATTTTTGAAAATTTAGAAATGGAATCGATTACTTCCAAGTATATCTTCTAGGAGCAGTCATACTCCTAGAATATATGCTATATGATTTACATATGTAATTGTGCATATTGAAAAAGCAAGACAAAAAAAGCATGGTTACTAAAACCCTTTCCTCACCTAAAACAGAAATAAAGGATAGCATCCAAATTTTTATAAGTTCCCTTATCCCTATGTATTTTTTGACATACATGCAATAGGGGACAACACCTTTGTGTTTAATCTTCACATTATACTGTCAGAGTTAGGGTTTCCATGCTGTGCACAGACACCATGATCAAAGTAAATCTTATAAAGGACAACATTTAATTGAGACTGGCTTACTGGTTCAAAGTTCAGTTTATTATCCTCATGACAGGCAAACATGGGGCTGGAGGAGCCGAAAGTTCTACATTTTCCTCCAAAGGCAGACAGGAGAAGACTGACCTTGAACACTGCTTGCCCCAGTCTCCTGGGATTAAAGGCATGTACTACTTTGCCTGGGCCTAAGCTTTTCATGGCCTCTGCGCTTCAAGATCTCCATGACAAGATCCAGGTCAGAAGCCTGTGTCTTCCAGCCTTGAGCTCTGGATCACAGGTGTGCCCTCCATTTCTGGATTGTAGTTAATTCTAAATGTAGTCAAGTTGACAACCAGGAATACTATCACATATACCTACATAGTCTCTATAGAAAACCATTAGGAAATAAGTTACAGATTAAATTCTAACAGTAGTCTGAAAAGAAACCCACAATTCTTCAATCCAACTCCTCTCCACTGACATTGCTGTATAAAATGCAAGAGAATGGCTCAAATGAAGCTTCTAATTCACAAGAAACAGAGGGAGTCTTCCTCTAATTCATTATTGTTCTTATGAGAAGTGAAACTTGGCACTTATGGGTTTAAGAGTGCCAAAAGTATCTACAAAAGAGTTAGTAATAGATAGAACTAAGCCCAGGATACTTTGAGTTCATATCCTTAAAAATCTTGCTGAAATAATTTAGTGTTAATTTCACAAGGATAGTGAAATCAATCAGAAAACATAGATCGATTTTATGAAGTACCTAATATGCTCAGACCTATGTGAAGCAACTCTCAGAAATCCAATGAGTGAGGACACAAGTCTCTACAAGAAAAAAAGACAGCCAAGCAACGTGATAAAGACCAAGCGTAGCATATCACAGCATACACAACAGCAGAGATAGGAGTTTAAGGGAAACATCAGTGCAAAACCTTGCAAGAATATGCAGTGTTTAAATTCTGAAGTGTGGAGTAGGGATTGGGGGCGTTATGGTAGTATTGCAGAGAGGAACAAATTAAGAAATAACTCCAACAGGTAAATAGCAAAATGGAAAGCAGAAGGCAAAATTGAGCAAGTGAAAGTGATAGCCAGGAGAGCTAAGGGTAGCAAGGAAGGTTAGGAAGATGATGTCCTTCACTGAAGAGAATGATTAACCAGAAATAGAGGTATCATCCAGTAATCTTTTCTGAGATGCAACCATATCATAAAGGATCAAATATCCCAAGTACCAGACAGAATGACTACTAATGCTATTTGCTGGCTTGGCTCAAGAAACACAGTTCACTTTTCTATCCCTTGATTTCTTTATCTGTGTAATAGGGATGAAGCAATTCAAGAAAGTTTATACAAGCGCTTTTGATTCTAGTAACACTCACATTATTGAGAAATAGATGCTTAAAAATGAACACTCGACAATAATGGTCAAGAGATATTACAGAGGCATGAAAATACAGCGGGAGGATGATTCAGGTACCCAGGGCAGTAACTCAACATTCCTTCTAAATACTCATAACCCAATACCATTCTACTTGAATGTTTGCTCAGAATTTGATGTTGAGGTACAAAGCTGGCCTCTTTATCCAACCAACTTTTCTACTTAAGTGTTAGCTTTAGATTCTTACTTTTTGGCTCCCTAAAATCAGTGGACAAATAAAAGACAGAATGTCAGGTTTTCATGTTTAAACCATGTCTTCTCGATTTTTATCTATAACAGTGCTGACAGTTCATCTCACCTCTATAATTGGTGATAAAGTTCCTTGTTCATATGGGTAAGATTAATAGCTTTGAAGGGCATTATAGAACATAAGTTAATATTCTCTCCAAATGGAAAAATTCCTTAAGTTTGAATTCTATGCATGATAAATTTGGAGCTTCATTGCACCTTTTAACCTTTAGCTCATCTTTCTTTAAAATATACATTCAAATGTAAAATCTAGCATTTGCATACATTGAAGCAATTTCTGATGACTACCGTTGCTAACCTGCAAGACTTTGAGTTCAGAAAAAGAAGCTTGAAATACGAGCCAACATTTTCATCGTTGGCATTGGCACAGTTTCTTTCCAGATCTTTGTGTGTGTGTGTGTGTGTGTGTGTGTGATGAATATAGCTATGTGCCATTCAGATTGAATCATCAAGACTTCTAATAGGAAATAAAAATAATGTAGAAAGAAAAAGTAAGCATTGATAGATTCCTATTTCAGGTAAATATCATTTTCCACTCAATTGAAATTTTATCTTTTAAACCTGTGCAATTGGAAAGAGTAAATATATTCCCTTCTTTGAAACAAATCAAAGTTATTTATGTCAAATACTCCACCTAATAGAGATGTATTGGGCACTGTAACAATTGATGTGCTCCAAGAAGTAAACGATGCCCACTTTCTGATCTTCGCATCTGCATTTGATTACAAGTCAGAGTTGCCTGTTTTTCATGCACTGCCATCGTCCTTCTGCTTATCAAATCTGTGTCCAATGAAGAGATGATCGGGCATGCGTGCAGATCCTGCCCGGTGTGCAGCATCCATCAATCTACTGAAAATTATTCTGCTTGGAATCCCTTAAAAGCAGTCTATGTCTGCTCTTTTATAAGGACTCAAGGAGGATTTATGAATTTCTCCTTTCCGCTTTGATTTAGAAATAATTTCAGAACTGCCCACTCTAATGTAAGTCAGGGGGAAATACTGCAGCATCATAGAATCTACACCAAACTTCAAGGACAGCAGCAGGAACCATTTAAACCATGATTTGGGCCTGTTGGTTGTCATGTATGGGAGAATATAGGACAAAAATACTAAAATCTACATAAGCAATCACAAGACATTTTGTAAAACATGTTTGATTCCTTTGTAACTCAGATTTTAATCTCTGTCCCTTTATAAACTCAAAAAGAAATAATACAATAGAGACATAAGGAGATGCATACATGAGTAGGCTTTCGTGAAAGAGGTTGAAAAGTGAAGTTCATCTTTTAAAAATGCAAATAAATTAGCTACTATAGCCAGAGATCCCTCCCTGCAGCACATCTCTCTTTAATGGCTCTAACCATGTGTGTCCCTTGCTCTCTTGCAGGCCGGCCAGTAATGATCGTGGTAGAGTATATGGAGAATGGATCTCTAGACTCCTTTTTGCGGGTGAGGTGCTTTTCTCTGATTTAAATAAGCTATTCTGAGATCTAGGCTTGAAATCATTTATCATAAATTAATTTTTGCATAATGTCATGCATGAGTTTTCTGTGGAGAATGACAGCAATTTCCTCTGATGCATTTCTCTGATTCTGCGATGCATTAAAGCATTACTGAAGGAATAAGATGTACACAATAATAATTGATTTCTCCTATAAATTTACTAGACATATTAATGATATATATATATATATATATATATATATATATATATATATATATATTACTATGAGTAAAGAAGTAAAAGGTAAAACTCAGTTGCCATTTATAGCTATTCATGAAGCCATATCATGCAATTTAGTATGGTATTTTGTGCATTTCCTAAAGTGCTGAGTCCTTACATTGCTGGGCACTTACCAAAATCCTGCCAATTTTGTTTTGTCCTTGTGTCCATTTGTCTGTTTAAGGAGGAAAAGAAAGAATAAGAGCCCCTTGGCAGTGTTATATTTTAAAACAAAAATCTTAAAAACCGTTCTGTTGAAGATGACTCCACATAAATATATAGGGGGACAAAATAAAGCTAAGGAAGTGTTATAACATTATTTTCCAAAATGTGTTCATCACATGTTAAGATTTAAAGCACCATAATGTGCTTGGAAAATACATATTGACAGTGAAAAACGAAATATGAAAATATTCACTGCAGTAAATGTTTTTATCCCCAGGAGAGGTGCCATATTTGCATACCAGTGTACTCGTCAATAATCCAACAAATGGCATAAGCATTAACTGTGGTTATGAAATGGCTGAGTTTTCTTCCATTTGCAAGGTGTTGTCTCTCTCTTTATTTTCATCTCGTTTTCTGTTCGTTGCTATTTGGACAGTTTCCATTTGCATCTAGTCTGCCTCCCGTGATCTCATTTCCACTTGTTTTGATTGGTTCCTGTTCTCATCTTCTAACTGCTCTGTGTATTTGTACTGCGACTTGACTTGATGTCCAGATTCAATCCCTGAAGCTGAATTCAGCAACATCTTCAGGTTGTAATAAATAGAAACTACTTCTACAGGACACACTCTTGACCAAGCATGCCCTTTAAAGCAAAATGAAATTCATAGTTTGTGGACATCCACTCTCTTCTCTCTGCTGTGTTCATTCAGAGTGTGCTGTTTTATATCTTAAGTTCATTACCTCTAAATCCTCTAAATTATTTTAGAATAATTTATCAGGGCCACCTACGGTGCTCAAATGCATATACACTTATGTCTTTCCATTATTTTTTTTCAAAACACATTTTTATCAAATATATAACAAAATGACTCATTATCTAATAATGTGGGGCAGAGGTGAGTGTTACATTTTTTTGTAACAACTACCCAAAGCCAATATAACAGAAAATAATATAGCAGACATTCAATTTAAATTACTGCTGAAAATTGGATCAAATGGCTAGTAAAAAAAAAAAATAGGTGAAAATGTTAGTTTCAGACACACTTTTTATTTTACTGGTCCAGGAATAAATTACAATATGATATGAAAAATCAATAATTAAAAGATAGGAACCTTTTATATCATAAGCTTATAAATGATATATTTTATGAGTTATCTTTTCAAAACTATCATTTTCCAGCTCTAATTATGTACTGTATCTAACAGCCTAGGAAATGGCAAAGGTTTAATGGGTGATGGCCATTGTTACTACTACTATGAGAATCTAGAAGTCTATGTCTGTTCATTTCTACTCTGCCTCATACTGACTTTGAATGTGCTCATAGATTTCCTGGGTCTTTTCTCATCTGTCTGTATAACCGCATGGTGTATACTATCTGCGTCCTACAGTTGTTAAAAGAACCTTATTGACCATTTTAAACTTTACAAGAAAAGATCCAAACACAGGGCTTCATGACTCCAAAAGTGGTGAATTTCCATATTATGAGTTTTCTGATTAAATTGATATTTATTTGCTTCTCCTTACAAGTCACTGCCAACACGGCGTGTGGAGAGTATCATCTCTGTACATGCCTCTCTCGCTAATGTAAAAATTATATCATTGAATTAGAGAAAGAACTCTAAAAGCTTTAGAAATCAAATAACCCATTTGATAAAGTGGCTAACGAAGCGAAGATAAGGTTCTCAAAAGGTGAATTACAAATGGCCAATAAACGTAAAATCCCTATCCATTGAAGTAATGCAAATAAAACTACCTTGAGATCCCACTTTACCCTTATATTGACATTCATACAGAAAACAAATACCAAATGATGGGAAGGATGTGGACAGAGGGGAGCCTCTCATACATTGCTGGTATAAATGTAAACTCATCCTCCTATTATGGAAATCAATATGAGGTTAATCAAAAACCCCGAAATAGAGCCACCATTAACCCTTCCTTACCACCCTGCATACTTATCTGAAGCACTCTGCTGGAGACCAGTTCCAGTTGCAAGGTGCAGGTCCTGAGACAGGGAAGGGGGATTGGTGAAAATGAAGATGTTGATGCCTGTTGTCAACAAATAGCCTGAGACATCTTTATTTATACAATCACAAGCCTGTTCTCCTGAGCAGTGACATCAATGGTTATTTTACTTTAAAAAAAAATCATACCATCAGCATTATAGAAGCCCCGTCATTATAAAAAACCCTCAAGAGTTCCCTTTCTCCTTCTCCACTCTCACTGGGCCAATCGCCACCCACCCCCAAACTTATTTTGCACTATAAAGTACAATTTGGGCAAGCCAAAAATAAAAGTCTAGCCAGACATGTCCTGTGGACATGAGCATATAACCAGCTGGGAGCAAATGCAGTTACATAGTTATGCAAGGTGAGAGACAGACTAAACACTTGAGGGTATAAGTCCAGTCATCAGATAGCATCCCTCTATCATAATCTTTTTAAATTGCAGACGGAAACGTGCTCATTTTACAAACAACCTTTCCTGATATGCACCCATCAACTCCTGATACCTTCTTTTTAGGCACCACTTTTAAGTCTGTATTGATCAGACATAGCTTCCTCAGAAGAGTTAGGCAAACAAGACCCATTGCTCTTCTTAAGTGCCACAGGGTCACTCAGTGTGACTGTAGTGAACAGTATCTGAAGAGAACAGCGTATGAGTGCTTCTCTGAGGGGACTCTACTGTGGCGAGGCCAATGGAAACCCTTGGACTCTAGTGAAGGAAGGCCCATGAAAAGCTCTTCCTACTTGGGAGAGACCTGTGATGAATTTGGTGGCCTCTATGCTTATTCCCTAGATTTTGTGTGCTACAAGCTCTCCTAGCTTTTGCTATGCTGTTTCTCTAGGTTGCTATGTAGTGTTGTTTCTCTAGGTATATGAGTTCTTGTCCCAAAATACCCAGAAACAATGGTCACGTCTGGAATATCAACAGAAGTAGACAGAGGAGAGGAGAATTTTAATCCTAGAAAGAATCATACTTTCAGCCTCTATGATCCCGACCTTGGCTTGTGACTGACAAAATGAAACTAAATATTGCTATGAATATAAACAGCATAGCAAAAGCTAGGAGAGCTTGTAGCACACAAAATCTAGGGAATAAGCATAGAGGCCACCAAATTCACCACAGGTCTCTCCCAAGTAGGAAGAGCTTTCCATGGGCCTTCCTTCACTAGAGTCCAAGGGTTTCCATTGGTCTCGCCACAGTAGAGTCCCCTCAGAGAAGCACTCATACTCTGTTCTCTTCAGATACTGCATGGCCACCTCCAGGACTCTAACTCAGTAGAACACAAAGGTATTTGCATATTGGTGTTGATTGCAGCACTATTCAAAATAGCTCAGTGACAGATCCAACCTTTGTGGCTGGCAACAGAGGAATGGCTAAAAATGTGCTGTGTGTTGCCAGGAGACCATTTTCAGTCATACACAAGAATGAAGTATACTATTTGCAGGAAATTGGATATTACTTAAGATAGACATATTAATCTAATTGTCATCTCAGAATGACAAATATCACATGTTTCTCTCATATGGTATCTTAGTTACTGTTCCTTTGTTGTGAGAAGACACCATGTCTAAGGCAACTATTAGAAGAAAAAGCTTGCTTACAATTTCAGAGGTTTATTCTATTACAATCATGGCAGGAAGCATGGTGGAAGAAGGCAAGCAGGTCCTGGAGCAGTAGAACAGCATCCTAATCCATAAACAGAGAGAGAGAGAGAGAGAGAGAGAGAGAGAGAGAGAGAGAGAGAGA
>NW_021621192.1:790483-811107 GCF_004785775.1 Grammomys surdaster
AGAGAGAGAGAGAGAGAGAGAGAGAGAGAGAGAGAGAGAGAGAGAGAGAGAGAGAGAGAGAGAGATTGATTGATTTTGGGCTTGACATGAGCTGTTGAAACCTCAAATGCTACCCCAATGATACAATTCCTCCCAAAAGGCCATGCCTCTTAATCCTATAAATTCTTTCAAATAGTTCCACTCCCTAGTGACTAAACATTTAAATATACGAGCCTACAGGGGGAAGGACATTCTTATTCAAATATATGTGTTCTAGATTTAATATAGATGCATAAAATCTTATCTGTATGTGTGACATAAAAGTCAAGACGAAGCTGTCTAGGGGAAAATAGAAATGGTTGGAAAAGAGGAGAAAAGGAGAGGGGAAGAGAATATAGGATCATATTTCAGTGTACATTATTTACATTGAAGAAAGTGTCTTTCTATAGCCCAGTACTAGATACAGTGAATAAATGCCATTGGGGAGAAAAGTATTAATTTTAGAGGTGAATATGTCTTTTTAAAGGAAACATTAATGATTCTTTCAAAAGTCTCTGAGCATAATGGATGTATTCATCAAAATAAAAAAGAACCTTACATTGTTGAAATACAACAAGGGTAGCATGATGGCTCCTGCTTGTAATTTCAGCAACTTAGAAGCTGAGGCAGGAGACTTACTATTAGTTAAAGGCCAGCCAGGAATACATGGTTAGTCCTTATCTCAAAATATATTGAAATAAATGCAGAATGACAAAAATAAGAATGAAGAAAACTACAGCCACTAACATCTGACCCCCGCTTTTTTTTTTTTAACATTCTGTTCCCTTTGTGATCATAACCCTTCTCTTCCAGGAGCTCAAAGTGTGTCGTATAAACTCATGTCAATAGCAGGCACTCAATTCTCCTTGCCAACCTCAAATAAAACATATAAGTATATATAGCCCATAAAGTCTGGAAAGCTAAGTCATTTTTCCAACTACTGCTCTAGAGTTTGATAATCACAGCCTCTGTGAGGACAGAAGGCAGGCAGTGGCTAAATGCATGGTGGGAGAGCCAGACATGGCTCATTAATGGCCTCTTGTACTCACTAGAGGCAGAAACATTTCCCTTTGGTCTCCCACACTGTCTGAAAAGCACTTCAATTTGCTATTTTATTATGAAGGAGTTGTAGCACAACTCAATATAAGATTGCAACCCACTTCTAGTGCTGTTGGCTACCTGGCTGGGATATTGCTCCAAACTGATAAATCTAATGATATTTGGGTCCTTGAGGACATTTTTACCAGATACATATTACCAGTGGGAATGCATGGTCAAGAGTTCAGGTGTGCGCGTGAAGAAGAGAGCATTGGGTATATGTGTAACTACATGTGCTTTTGGTTTTAAAACGCAATGCATTACATCTTAGGGAGGAAATCCTAGAGCTGCCTACCCAAAAACATGATGTCACAGACATGTTGGGTTTTCTGACTTTGCCAATGAAGAATTAAGTGTTACCTTAACCACAGTCCCTACACACTATCTCTTCGGTAGCATAAATGAATCTCACAAATAAATTTTGTAGTACTTATATAAATACTGTCAGTCTCTAAACTTTACAGCTTCCATTTTATAGTCTGGGTTCCCTGTCATTTCCATAAGACATAATTTCACAGCAGACTTCCTAGGCCTCTGGCCATTACAATCTTCCCTCCCCGTTTTCTATTATGTTTCCTGAGCCATGGGCATAGGGGTTACATTGTGTATGTATCAACTGGGGCTGAGTACCAAACATCACTGGTTCTCTCCATTTTGACCAATCATGGCTTTCTGTAACGTGCTCCATCTGTTAAAAAAATGAAGCCTCTCTGATGTAGGGTAAGAGCTACGGTTACCTGTTGTGTACACAAGGATAAGTATTTTAAAACGCAATTTAAAGTATACTGATTTTAGGAAAGTGGCACTAATAGATCTTCCTTTAAGACCCATGATCTCACTAGCCACTAGTCACAAAGAGTTGGGTAGGTTTACAGACCAAGTATGAGTGAGCTGTAAATCCATTTAGACAGCTGTTGGTTGCCAAGATTTAAGTATCACTATTGTCCCTTTAATGTAATCTCTTGTCATGCTAGTCATTGCTGTCATTCATAGGCATCACAGATGATAGGGCTACTCATGGCTTTCCCCCACTTAGCAACTTGCATGTCACCTTCTAGTACTATGAAAGCCAGTCCTTGGGAAGGAGGCTTTGAGGTCAAGTCCAGTTCTCATCTTCTGACCCCTTTATCAGAAGTACATGGTATCTCCAGCAATGGTGACTTACCTTTGATTTCATGGAGGCAACCAGGGGCAACAGAAATAGCTTATATTGTTTTAAAAATCTCTTCGAGTCACCAGAACTACAACTTGGAAAGAGGTCTTTCATGTTTGGTATTAGGATTTTTGTTAGTCTATGGCTCTTGAGGGGGCATTATTACTCTAAGTGGCACAATGATATAACTTTTTACAATGTGTATATATGTCTCCCATATATATGTGTGTGTGTGTGTTTGTGTGTGTGTGTGTGTGTGTGTGTGTACTTATAAGTATTATATATAATTTTAGGTAAATGAAAAATAATGTGTTTGAAACCTAGTGTCTGTTAGCCAGCTATACCTATTTATCTCAACTCCTGGAAATCACCATTCTAATTTCTATTCTTCAGGTTATTAAGTATATTATACTAATACATAAATGATATACACAAAACACATAGAAGGCCATCCTTCAGATAATGCAGTACCAGTGATGTCATCTGAAATAGTATTCTTATGTTTTAGAACATGTCTCTAAGAATAGTTGTTTTCCAATTCATTCCTTCCCTTTTTTTTAATCAATGGTTTTGTTTTCTACCATTCAAAAGACCCTGATGTACCTCAGGAATATGAGTATTTAATAATGCATATGCACTCATATCAGCATTTCAAAAGCAATGTGAGTCATTTGAAGTGCTCCTTGAACAAATGCAAAGCAAATATTAATTTAAAAAATTAAAGGGAGGTTTTAAATATTTATGTCCTCAAATTATAAATCTAGTAAAGATGGCATTTTACCTTATGCTAGTTATTTATTAATAATGAGAGCTGAATTTTATTAGCACACTTTTCTTGAAAATTGTATGTGTCGGGTTATATTCATGCAGAGGCACAAAAATGAAATTAATCTGTATCACAGTCATTTTATGTTCTACAGTGAAAAAAATCTTACTTACTCATTAATAATGCTTCAAACCATGAAATTTATAGTTGAATCTCATCTTAATTAATTTTAAGAGGAAATAGGTGAAACTTCATGCAGAACAATGTTATTATTTATCTTGTCTATTCCAACTTAGCACTAAGAAAGATCTAAAATTGCTGCAACAATAATGTAACTACAGGAAAGCATGGCATACTAGAACCTATACAAGGCTGGTATGACTTTTCTATTTTATTTTATTTTATTTTATTTTATTTTATTTTATTTTATTTCATTTAAGATAAAGTATATCTTTACTTTCTTAGCCCTTCTTTGACATCTTAAGATGCTGGGTATCTTTATATATTTTAAAATTTATACAAAAATAACATATTCCATTGTCATATTTTCATATATGTCTTTTTTAATTGTCTTAACTTATCAATAACTAATAATCCAACTTTATCTCATTAAAATTTTAGTGCTGTCATTTGTAGTATCATTCATCTTGTTGCCATGAAATTAGCCTTTATTAGTCTGCCTTTTTATTGATTATTTATTTACTTTAGATCTATATCACAGCTTTCCCTCCTTCCTGTCCATCTAATCCTTCTCTCTCATCTCCCCTGACTCTAAAAAGGGGAGGCCTCCCATGGATATCAACCACTTAGCATATCAAGTTGCAGTAAGAATAGGTTCATCTTCAGTTAAGGCTAGATAGGGCAAGCTAGTTATGGGAAGGGAATCCAAAGGCAATATAGTCAGAGACAGCCCCTGATCCCACTTTAGGAGTCTCACATGAAGACCCAGCTGCACAACTGTTACCTATGTGCAGAGGGCCTAGGTCTGTCCCATGCATGCTTTCTGGTTGGCAATTCATCCTCTATGTGCCCCTTTGGGACCAGATTAGTTGATTCTTCTTCCGCTCTTCCACAGTATTCTCCAAGTTCCACTTAATGTTTGGCCATGGGTGTCTGCATCAGTTTCTATCAGTTTCTGGGTGAAGCCTCTATGAGAACAATTATGCTAGGCTCCTGTCTGCCAGTATAGCAGAATATCAATAGTAGTGTCAGGAGTGAGCTCCCTTTCATTACATGAGTCTCAAATTAGGCCAGCCATTGGTTGTCCATTCCCTCAAATTCTGCTCCATTTTTTCATCTCTGCATATCTTTTAGACAGGAAAATTGGTAGGGATAAGATTCTGTAGCTGCCCTCATCCCTCCGTTGGCAGTCTTGCCTAGTTACAGGAGATGGCCAGTTAAAGCTGCATATCCCCTATTGCTAGATGTCTAGCGTCACCCTCATAGATTCCTGGGAGTTTCCATTGTCCTGGATTTATAGCTCATCCCAGAGATGCCACACTCTCAGTCCAGTTGTCTCTCCTAGTACTCTCTCCCTCCATATTAGTCTGCTTTTTATTTCTCCTTTTATGCACAATAATTTTGTTGATGGTTTTAATTGTAAGTCTTTGAGAATTTCATACATGAGTACTGCAACACGCTAATATCTCATTTCCAGTCTTTTATTTCCCCTCGCTAACTCCCAGAGTCATCTATGTTCCCTCTTGAATTCATGACCTTTTCTTCTGTAATTATTACTTTGAAATATTTATACACACATATAATCCACTGAGTCCAATTAGTGTTTCCCGTGTGTACATGTGTTAGGGCTGATTGCTGAGGGTTGGGAAAACTATCATACAGTTCGTGAGGAAAGAACGAACTCCCTTCCGCAGCAGTCACTCTCTGTATCTCTTCTTCTAGCCGTTTTATGTTGGAAAAATTTCCCCATCCATGCTGACACGTTAACTGGTGTGCTCTTGTACATGTCTTGTGCTGACAGCCATATTACTGAAAATTCATGGTTGCAGCATCTCTGTCAAATCCAATAGACACTATTGTGCAGCAGCTATCCTGGCTCTGGTCTTCTAAATCTACAATCTTGTGCCCCCTCTTCCAGGATGTCCTCTGAGCCTGGGGTAGAAGGCTTCTGGTTGTGGATGTCCCCACATGCACTGCAAAGCCCATATTCATGATTTTCTATATTTTGACTACTTGATGATCTCTGTAACATCCTCCATCTGCTACAAGAAGAAGTATCTCTGATGAGGGGTAAAATCTGCACTTATTTGTGGGCATAAGGATATGTTTTTAGAATACAGTTGAAAACTATATTCATTTAACTATATAATAGTAATAGGTTCTCCTCTGAGGTATATGACCTCTCCCAGCCTACTCAGAAGGATTTATAGAAGGCGTGAGTTTTCTAACACTGAGTGAGCTATAAGTTGTTAGGTGGTGCTTTGGTTACCCATAAAGCATGTGTCACTATTGCACTATTGAGAATATCTTGTCAGTTTGATCATTGTTGTAGCACAAGACTTTCAGCTCTATAAGACTGAATAACATAATAAGATAATATTACTTCAAACAACTTACATAGCACTTTTTGATGCTATAAAAATTAGCACTCTGGGATAAGGATCCTAGGTCACTATCAGGTTGTTTCTCCAATTTCTGCAACAACAAAAAATATTATGTGTTATCTAAATAAATAGTGTTTGGTCTCAATTTTTAGAAGTCAGCTAAGGACGATAGCAATATTCTATATTGGACTTGTGCAAGCACACACATGCAGCATACACGTGTGCATGCTTATATGTGTGTGTGTGTGTGTGTGTGTGTGTGTGTGTGTACTGACCAGTGTTTTCCCCTTTTCCCCTTCACAGCAGCACCTTCATCCTCTTTATTGCCCCTCTTTAGAGCTTGTTCTCCTCTTCCTCATGGTTCCTTTCTACTTTCCTGATTCCAGTTATACATTCAAATCTAATCTAAGGAGCTATGGTCCACAAGTAAGTGAGAATATCCGTTATAGATGTGAGGAAGGAGAGTTTAACTGGGAAGGGAGGTAGTGGGTAATAAATATGGATAATAAATAGAGGTAAATAACACAAGAATGTTTGAAAAGACATAAAGAAACATTTTGCTTTGTTTACTGAAAAACATATATTGCGTGTTTGTGTGTGTGTGTGTGTGTGTGTGTGTGTGTACTTTAAATGCAGTTACTCTGCACAGGCTTATAATGTTCTCCCCAAAAGGCATAGAATATCTAATAAAACCTCCAGTTTGAGCCATGGGAAACTTCCGTTTAAGTTGTTGGTCAGGGATAATCGGAGAAAAAACTCCTGAAACAAGATAGGATGTTGTCATTGCCCTTATTCGCAGCCTAGAACTTGAATATACGGTGCTATTGCTGAAGATATCACATCCCTGAACAGATTTGGAAGAATCAAACTAGAACTGACCCAGAAACTTCACCCCTCTGCACTAGTCCAGACTATCCAAAGATGCTATACAAGCTGCCAAGGGAGTAAAGCAATAAATAATCCTACCTAGTTATAAAGCCCACAAACAATAATAATGGCTGTTCTAATAAAGTATTTCCCATAGTAAAATAATAGCATTGTTTTCTTGGAGCAAACTAACATGTGGTTAGCCTAAGCTCATCCAGTAGGAAATTGATGTAGGGTACTGTAAATATAGCTAAGTTACCCATTATTGGAGAGGTCATAGAACCTAGAGGAGAACCCACTAATGCTATTTTCTTAAAACAATACAATTTCTAACCGTATTCCAAATATTTACCCTTAGAAACACACGTAAGTGTTACACTCTTCTTTTTGCATCAGATGATGACTATTGCAAAGATCTGCAATGGTCACCGTGCAGAAAATAAATCACCGTACAACAATACCAACTGAGATAAGGACAAGCGAGTCATAGGCAGAGTCATAGTGACTTGTCTCCTGAACCTTCACCCAGCCAATACCCGGTTCTGAAGATATCTGTATTCCCCCTGAACACCCACACTCCAGTGTCATTCCATTCCCCACATCCTGTCTTTCTGTGTTTATAACCCCTGTGTGAATTAATTATGATTTGAGAAAAAAATTATAAAATTAGATACTTTCTGTAAACTATAGATTAGACATTGCATAGCCCAAGAACGCTTTCTTTTGTATTTCTCAATGCTGTCTCTATGTAAGTCTTTGCATTTTCTTTTAATTGTTCACATTTTCTAAAAAGCCAATATATTATTCCAATTGAATAGAAAACAAATAAATCACTGTACAATACTCAATCTTAATCAACACCTACACCTAAGGCAGGGGAGAGTTCGCAAGTGTGTAAAAGTCTGAAGACCATAAAATCTGCTGTGATGTAATATCTCCCAAGCATGACAGGCAGGCTACACTTAGTGAGGTGGGGGGAGTCATGAATTTGAGAGGGAGTGGAGGAAATGATGTAAATAGAGTATGCATGCACTGTGTCCTCAAGTGTAAAAGTTAGAAAGAGAGAAAACATCCTGTTTCTGTGTGTTATCTTTCCAGGTCTAGGTCACTCCACTCACTGTAAAATTTCCCAGTTCCATTCATGTACCTGAACATTTCATGGTTTTGTTTTATTATAATTGAATAGAATTGCATTCATTTATAAACTGATGGAACATCTAGGAAGCTTTCACTTCTTGGTTATGATGAAGGAGAGGCGACAAGCATGAGTGGGCAAGTATGAAAGGTATCAAGTACTTTGGGTACATGCCAAGGAAGAGTATACTTGGATCATGGTTCTTCCCACTGATTTCCTTAATGGATGCTCGAGTTTGCAATCCTACCAATGACGAATGAGGGTTTTCCCTGCCCTGCATCCTCAGCAGAATTGGTTTTCCTTCTCTTTCAGTTTTTTTTTTAATCAGTGATATGTGCGGTTGTTTCACCTGCATGCATACCTGTGCACCACGTGTATGGTTACTGTACAAGGAAGCCAGAGAGAGCATTGCATATCCTGGAACTAAAGTGACAGATGGTTGTGAGCCTCCATGTAGGTACTGATAATTGAAACCATGTCATCTGTAAGAACAGCTGTGCTCTTAACTACTGAGACACCTGTTTAGCCCATCAGTTTTCTTAATCTTAGCCATTCTGCCTGGGGTACTTTTTAATTGATATACAGTGCAAAATTATACTTGTAAATAGAGATATTTCATATACCTAGCTGTACTCCCCTGTGGTCTCCTTAATGGATTTCAATCATACAGCGGGTTCTCGATTATATAACTAGGTGTTGAATTCTGTGTAAACATGCACAGATATATTCTACAAATCCTTCCCAGAGTAATAGTGTTGCACTTCAATAATTCTTTGCCCCAAATACTAGACCAAACAACTTTACATTTTCTTGGCTTCATATCAAGGCTATACACAGTAAGTTACACAGATTATGTTCACAAAAACTTTACCAAAAAGTTTTAAAAGGATAAAAAAAAAATTCCAAGTTCAGTAGTAAGCTTGGTAGGCTTAAGCTATGCTGTACTCAGATCAATTTTAGGTTCTGAAGTGTAATTCTGAAATCCAGCTGCCATGCTTCACAAACCTGTACCTGCTTTTCTTCCTAGATTTGTAGGAATAGAAAAAAATGGCTTTTAGTTCTTTAGAAATTTCTGATTCTATCTGCTGTCTGCTCTTCCCTCTAATTAAAATCATAAGTTTTTAACATAAGGTAACTACCAAAGAATGGCTTTGAAATATTTATTAAGCGTTCATAAAAATTATTAGACTCTCAATAAGGAAACTACAAAAAAAATTCCAAAGACTTTTCAGTAGAAAATAGATATTGACTCTATCTTTTTTCAATTACTATTTCATGGGACTTTTAAAGCTACAGATAATCCTAGCCATTTCTTTTTGACATTCAAGAGCATGCTAATAATCACACATGGCCAGCCTTCTGATTTAAAAACATATCAGCGATGGATTTTAACTTTAAACTTGAGTCATAAAAGTAGTCCTCCATGGATTGTCTTCTTCAAAGTCGCCTATAAATAGACTTTTCAGAACTCAGAATACATCTTCCCACAAATATTTCTCTTAAAGATACCACTTAAGTCCCTAGATAGGCCCATAAAAGTCTCCTTTTATACAGAGTCTAGTTAAAGGATATTACATTCAAGAGTAAAAAAAAAGACTAGGAGTCTCCTATAGAGATAGAAGGGAATGTTTTTCTCATTTCTAAACAACTTCCCCAGCAACATTTTAATCAAAGTTTTTTGGGGGAGCACATATTTCTTCGTGTTCAGTATACAGGTCCTTAAACACTCCATTCTTTCTGCTGTAAATCCCCTGTGGTGGTACAACATCCCCATGCCCTCTTGCCTCAAGGTGGACCTTTCTCCAAGTCCTGCACCATTTCCAACTACTTTTAACGTCATCATCTGACCCAGGTCAAAGCTCTCATCTCCTCATTTGAACAAATTTTAGCAAACAAACTTTGAGGAACTCATATTATTCACATTCCTCCTGAAGATTTTGCATCTTTTTGTATGCATTTGTAAATCCAAGTTGAGTTTATCAGTAGAAAAGCAGTTATCAAAATCAAGGAAGGGAATGCATAAAGACAAGATGAGTGACGAAATTTTAGGAGCAAAGGACTGTAGAAGCCAAAGGGCAGCTTCTCTCTGCTATGTCCTCAAGATTATAATCTTTACTTTTTTTTCAGCTTCGATTTCTACTTCTTTCTTTTTTATTGGATATTTTCTTTATTTACATTTCAAATATTATCCCCTTCCCCTGTTTTCCCCCACCTCTGGGAACCCCCTATCCCATTCCCTCACCCCCTGCTTCTGTGAGAGTGTTCCCCCACCCACCCACCCACTCCCACCTCCCGACCTTTGCATTCCCCTACACTGGGGCGTCAAGCCTTACAGGACCAAGAGCCTCTTCTCTCATTGATGTCTGACAAGGCCATCCTCTGCTACATATGCAGCTGAGGCCATGGGTCCCTCCATGTCTATTCTTTGGTTGATGGTTTAGTCCCTGGGAGCTCTGGCTGATAAGTGGATGTTGGCCCAAAAGTTTGGAATACCCAAGATACAATTCACAGACCATAGGAAGCTCAAGAAGAAGACCAAAGTGTGGATGCTTCGATCCTTCTTAGAACAAAATACTCATGGTGCCAAATACAGAGACAAAGTATGGAGCAGAGACTGAAGGAAAGGCCATCCCGAGACTTACCCACCTAGGGATCCATCCCATATACAGTCACCATATGCAAACATTGTTACAGATGCCAAGAAGTGCATGCTGATAGGAGCCTGATATAGTTGTCTTCCAGAGCCTGACAATATAGAGGCAGGTGCTTGCAGCCAACCATTGGACTGAGCACAGGGTTCCCAATGGAAGATTTAGAGAAAGGATTGAAGGAGCTGAAGGGGTTTGCAATCCCATAGGAAGAACAATATCCATTTAATTAATACTGTCCATATACTTATGGGCATGGGACAGCCAACAGGGGCATAGTAAGCCTCCTATGGACACCACCACCACTTAAGAAAATTGATTTCTCTCTACAAGCAGCCATTAACTGTCAGTAGTTCCTCTGGTAGGGCTGAAGCCTTGTGAGCCCTTCCCCTGTACCTTCTGGAATGTTGCCTGTGCTGGTTCACCTGCTATGAGTTCATGAGTGTAGTGATCCTGTCATACTCAGAAGACACTCTGTCCTGATCCTTCCCAAACTCTGGCTTTTACAATTTCTCAGCCCTGTTTTCCTTGATGTTCCCTGAGCCTCAAGAGGAGGAAGTATGATACCTGTCTCCGATGTGTGTCTAAGCTCTCCACAGACAGTTGTTCTCTGCACTCTGGCTAGCTGTGAGACTCGGTCTTAATTGCTACCCACTGCACAAAGGAGCTTCTCAGAAGAATACTGAGCACCTCTCTGTATTCATGGATCCTTCTTAGGATGGGATCAGATACTATGGCCATTTAGAAAAATAATAATAAGAGATTCCCTTTAAAGAGCTCATTAGCCATAGGTTCTTGACCAAAATTATAGTACACAGCTTGAGTTTCCCCTAAACCACTTCTCACACAACCATTTTACTGCTTAAGTCAGAGTCCGAATCTAATAATTTTTCCACGTTTCAGCTAAAGCTTCTAATTGTCATTCTGGTTTGTTTTGTATAGTTTTAAAAATGTTTATTGTTTATTTATGATCATTTTCTTATAAGTATACAATACACTTTGAACACATTTTCCTTAGCCCCCAACCTACTCTCTCTTTTCTCACCCCTCCCCCTCCCACTAGACATTTTTTCTTCTACTTTTATATTATCATATATAACTTTATGTATCTATGTAAAATCTAGAAAGAACAAATAGTAGAAAACATGTGAATTTGTCTCTCTGAGACTGACTTAATTTATTTACTATGACAATCCATTTTTCTGCAAACAGCATAACATTATTCTTTTTTGACTGAAAGAGAATTCCACTATGTATGTTTTAAAAGGTTGGAACCACTCCACATAACTTGTAGTAGGTGAACCCAAAAACGTGCTTCTAACATACACATGAACCAAACCTAATAACTTCTTTTTAGACCTTACAGTGTCATTATCCAATAGGGTTTATTACATTGTGTGTGATTTATTCATTGTAGATAGCCAAGACCTTCCGTGAAAAATTGGGTCCTCTATAAATATGTGGTCAATGAATGATAAGTGACTTTAGTAATACTGCTCAAGAGAACTAGCTTGCCATCAACTAGGTGTAATGTTATCACTCATAGTTAACCTTTATAGGTCATGAATCACTAGAATGATCTACCTTTTATAGAGTATTGAACATTTTTTAGCAAGAGCTTGAGAACACTGATTTATACTAGAGCACTCAGATCTTTTGTACTCCCTAATGCTATTTGGTTGGTGGGCTCAGTATTATCAAGGTTCTCCAATAATAACCCCCTAAAACAGAAAGCAGAAATATTAGATGATATTTATTCCCCCTTTTCTAACTCTATAGCAGAAATGTTAGGATTTGTTATTTATAGTCAAAGCATCTTCTTTTCAAAAGCGGAGATATCTCTAAGTATAATCAGCATTTCAAAGCTTGTTCACCTATGAATATTTTTAGGTAAAGCCCTAGCAAAGCTAACTTTCTATGAAAAAAAAATTGTTCAAGAAAAACATCTTACTGATTACTGCAGAATGGCTTCTCTCTCCAAGAGGAAAAAATGTATTCAGTCGTTTAATTCACTGGATAGCTCTTGAGTAGTTATTGTTTTCCAGTCTTGGTGCTGAAGCCTTAGATACACACTTAGGATAAACACTCATGTAAACATGACAAGGTAAGTCTATCCCATAGTAGAACCAGTGTTCTCTTCTGTTCAATTTATCAGCTGGCTTTGTTGGCCAGCTTCTAAAATAAATTTGGAACTTCCTTCAAGCCAAGGTCTTTCTCTTGAATTATCTTAATAACTTCTCAACTTATCTCTGCTTTCACTATCCACATGAAAATAATAATAGTAATAAAAAAAAGAAGAAGAAGAAGTGGCAGTCTGTGTTCCTCCTTTGCCTCTGGGGCGTCAGAGCACAGGCAGAATGTAATCTGGAATAGTGTCTCAGCGCATGTTCTTCCGAGTGAAAAACAGTGGGATCTGAGATGGATTCTGTGGTTCTCAGTCTCCTGCATACCCAGATGCCACTGGGGACCTCAAGGAGTTGGGAATGGAGGTCCAAATGCCCAAGCTTCCCCTGACACAACAGGCAGGAAGAGGATGGCTGAGCCTGGGACAGAGAACCTGGTTTGATTCCCAGTGAGTTCCAAAAGTATGAAGGGACTGGAAAAGAGGCCTTCTCAGGGAGCCTTAGGAGAGGCTCTTTCTGAGGAAGGCCAGCCCCCCAACCCCCTGCAGTGATCCATGATGAAGGAGACAGTCCTTGCTTGTCCAAACTGTTTTATTCATGGTGGAGGTGAATGTATACATCTTACTTAGGGTAAACTAGGGATTAAATACCTTTTATAGGAAGGGATGCCCAGAAAAGGAAGCTCATTGGTTAAAGACTTGGGGACTACCTAGATACCTCATTAGGTTTTTATGCTATGTGACTGATTGTCATGACCCTCTCAATGGAGTGTTTTGGTTATGTGTTCTAGGACAGGTAGATCCTGGCCGAGAGCTGGTTCTAATTCCTACTGATCTCAAATATGAGAATTCCTGGGGATTTGAACCTCTTTCAACCTTACTAGGTCTTCTGTGTGGTGGCACAGTCCACTCACCCCCACATGTAGCATTTTCACTTACTATTCTCCAACTTTTTATGTTTTGAATAGACTTTTGCCTAGCTGACTTTCATGGATCTCCCTGATTTTCCTTATCAACCTTTTGAGTACCTCCCATGCTCTCTGAATGGCTTTCCCTTATTTTGCCAAACTAATCCATTCTGTATCTAAGACATTGATGTGTGCTGAGAATTATTCACAGGCTCCATTACACCATTCTTTTCTGAATCATTCTGTAATATTTGTTTTACCGTAATTTTTTTTAAAATTACCTCACTTTTTTTTTTTACTATTTCTTTTCCAGTCTTCTGCCTCCCATAAATATAGAAACAACTAGTACAAGAACTGCTCTTGATTTGTGCTTTCATGTCGACCTCTGTCAACCAAAGTAACCATTGCCCCACAGTAGACACTTGAAATGTATTGTCTCAGGGCATGGATTTGTGCAAAAGGCCACCTGGAAGATTAAATTTTTCATGAAAAGCTCAGGGGAACAAAAAAAAAAAAAAAGGTCAATATCCCTTAACGGAGTAACTGTGTAAGTTCAGCATGTTAGCTGGTACCAGTTTTGCGGGTGAATACAAAAAGATCAATCAAAATAAGGTGGGGGGACTAATGATCTAAAGGGAAGTCACAATTTCATATTCATGATGGAAACATTGCACCCTGTTCTATCTCTGAAGACTGTTAGACAATGACAGTATAAGACTTCGGTGTTATTAGGACCTCCATATATTTACCAAAAAGCGAAACTCAGCACATAATTATATGGTAGCTTCCTATAGCATGACACTCTAATCCAATATTTGTTCCAAACTCAGACCAGATACCTGAACTCTGTCTAAGAAGAATGAGCACTGAAAAGACTAACATATCTATGGGTGCACCTCACTGAGGGCGGCCTTGAGAACCATCAAAATAGCTGGAGTTGCTGCAGAGATGATGTGACATGCCAGTGACAGCTTAGATCTAGAGGATGCTGTGCCCCAGGGTCTGAGGGAAGGCTTGATGGAGCTCTCTGCAGCTTTCAGAATAGCAGTCATTATTATGTATAGCTTTCAGAAAACCCTTCCAATTGGGCTCACCCTTCCTGTCAGTTAGAGGGTAAACTCCCTGTTTCTCAGCAGTCAGGTTGAGAAAGCAAAGAGAGAGCAAGGTAAAAAACAAACAGAATTCTAGTCACTAAATTCCAAATACATTGTATAAATATGCCACCTTCACTTGCTTTCATTTGGATCTCCGTTTTGGGAAAGAAACCATATGTCATATAAAAAAAAAATCACAGTTTCCTTGTGATTAATCGCCAGTAGGAAGCCCAAAGATATTAAACTTCAGTGTTCTCAGACTTCTCTCCACCCCTCGTAAACAATTCAATTGAGTTTGAATTAATATTTATCAAGCACTACACTATGGATAGCAGTGTAGTGGATGCTGTCATACAAGTGATACCTAAAAGGGACAAGACTCATGCCCAGCCTTAAGAAAACAATCTGTTTTATATAAAACAATGGGAATATCACAGTAGTAGCAATCAGTACTCCACAAGATACTTAAAAAGTTTGTTTAACTGTACGCTGTTTATTAACTACACACTATATTCAAGAAAGACAAGTCCTGAAATGAATTTGTAAAAGTGATGTTGTCAATGAATAGGAAAAAAAGGAAGCAGATTTTGTTAGGAGAACAGTTACATTATTTCTAGTGAAAAATGTTGTGTAGTGCCTCATGTGTGAATAAATGAGGCTATTCCTCTTAGCCAGACATAGATGAATAGAATAACCTCTGTTGATTTTCCTGTAATGTTCTTGTTTTCTTGGTTTTAGTTTAATACTCTCAGAGATCTTTTTATGGCATTCTTTATTATTCCAAATAGTGCTGTCCAAACCATCCTAGGCTAGGTGAAGACAAGGCTAGCTCTCTTTCTGACAATTCTAATACATCAAAATGCATGCTTATCTAGTCAGGGCTTCTTAACATTTCTACTTACGATTCCTCTCACCCCAGAAACTTTTATATAACTTTAGGTACATATGTATATAAAAATAGGTATAGAAACCAACCATTCAACCATTTGCTAATAATGAATCATGAAGAATTGGTTGGTTTAAATTAATTCCTTTTCCATGCGTGACTTCATTAGTCTCAAAGACAAACAGAACTTTTCATATGATCATTTATGTACAGATAATGAATTAGAACTTGGGGTCTGAAGCAATGTCCCCATGGTTTACAGCACTTGCTCTCTCAGAGGATCTGGGCTCAGTTCCAAGTACCCACATGGTAACTCAACCACTACTAACTCCAGTTCTAGTGGTATCTTCTGGCCTCTACAGGCACTAGGCATGAACATGGTGCACACAAATACATACAGGTAAAGCACTTATACACATAAAATAAATAAATCAATTTTTAAAGAAGGAATTAAATGTTGGTGCTAGGGGGACTGCTCCAGAGGGTATATAGCTCTTGCTGTGCAAGTATAATGCAATGTGTTTGGGTCCCCAGAACCCTCACAAACTCAGATGTGCTAGCATTTGCTTGTAATCACAGGACTTCTCTGACAAAATGGGAGGCAGGGACATGAGCATCTTCAGATGCTCACAGGATAGACACCCTGCTGATTACTTAAGTGAACAAGATATCCTGTCTCCAATAAGGTAGACGAGAAAGACAAACACTTGAATTGTCTTCTGACATCCACAAGTATAGCATGGCATCATGTGAAGGCACGTATATACATACACATAATACATACAAATTTTTTTAAATAATTTTATTAGCTGAAAACATTTTAAAATAATTGAATCTTTACTGAATACTTGAAAATATAGAACACAAAGCATCTTTAATGATTTCAAGAATTCATCAATATTTTGATTCAGAATTATCAATACTGAGGGGGCTACTTTGTATAAATATGTAATATAAAATGGCAGTACATTCAGCACCATTTCAATTACTATTAAAACTTCTGTTCTAATTCCAAACTAATATTCATCAAATGATTTTCTTTATGAATCTCACCTCTGATCGTCAATTAGCAAACTCAATGGTTCTAATATAATGCAATCTATAACAATACTAATTTGATACTTAGGGACTGAAGAATAATGCAAGAAAATGCTGTCTTTGTTTTTCTTAATTAAAGCGTTATGTTTTCATAACAGCAGAAAATCTCACATGTTCAGCATAAACCCTGCAGTTTATGGCATGTAAGTCTTAGATCGGAGCTGATGTATTTCAAGCTGATGTGATCCCCTGGCACTCCATGGCATCATAGCATGCACACTGCAAAGTGCACATGTATGTTCAGAGCCAGTGCTGAAGCAACATCCCAACAATGCAACATGAGCAAATGTAGCTGAAAACACCTGGATTTGTCTCACAACTGTTTTTAATTAATTTTTTAGCTTTGCATATCCTTAAATGTTCTACTATTATCAAGTATTCCTGACCCCCACACCCAATCACATGATTCCATGCTGAGCTACAACCCATAGTTTAAAAAGCTCTATTGTATAGTGTTTGTAGACTCTAGCTCCACTAGTACATCATGGCAGAAACAGCTACACTTATCTCTCACAGTTATTTTGAGAATTAAATGGGAACACACCTGTAAGACTCAAGATTGTTACAGGTTTATAGTGATTTATAAATGTGTATTTTCCCCAGGCCAATGTGGTAGCAATTAAGATATGCTGACCCAAAAAATATTTAATTACTTTTGGAGCTTACCCTTTTTAATTTTTTCTTTATTTCTCGAAATAACAAGATTTTTATTTGGGGCTTGCCATTAGAAAAAGAACAAGAATCAACACAAATAACAAGGAATCCGCTAGGCAGTTCCCATCTGTCTTCAGTTTGAGTGGCTCGGGTTTCCCACAGAGCCATGACTTAGCAGACTCTACTGCTCACTTGTGTAAACTCTGATTTTATATTCACTCCCTGGGTGGAAACAGGTCACCTCCAACAATGCAGTTAGTAACTTGAGGTTTTGTAGCAGTACTTAGTGTCCAACAGAAACCGTTCCATCTGCTAAGCAATATCTTGACTGCAAAGCTTCTCTGACTGTTGGTGGATCAACAATAACACGGCACAGCCATTATCACCGTGGCAACAGTACCAATGAAGCTTACCTTTCATCTGGGTGATATTTTATGAACAATGGATAGATGGATAGATAGATGTCTAGCTAAAGAGGCAGATTTAAGGATACAGAAATAGTCACAGGTAGCTAATCAGGGTAATAGGTTATAGAAAGGAGATTTGCATTCAGATTCACCGACAATAGAATAAACTCTCAGGATTCGATGCCCTAGTGCTGGGAATTCTGGTGTTTTGGAGGTTAGTGGCTCTTACTCGACTTCCTGTTTGAAAATGACCATGGCTCCCTAAAGCTGTATAATCCAAGGACATTAGACTCTTTCAGGGTCAGCTTGAATTGGTAATTGGTTATTGTAAACACACAAACCCTAACCACAGTCTTGAAGGCCTTTTTGTTTTGCTTTGTTTTATTTTTCCTTTACATCCCAATTGCATCTTCCCTTCCCTCTTCTCTCATTTCCCCTCCTTAGCATCCTTCTGACCTCCGTTTCTCCTCAGAAAAGAGAAGCTCTTCACTTTCACGGATGTCAACCAGCCTTGACATATCAAGTTACAGTAGAGCTAGGTGTATCTTTCTTATTGTGGCTAGGCAAGGCAAGCCAGTTATGACAACAAAGTCAGATAAAGCCCCTACTCCTGCTATTATGAGTCTCACATGAAGACCAAACTGCACAACTGTTAGGTATGTGCCAAGAGCCTGTCAGTCCCATGGATGCTCTCTGTTTGGTGATTCTGTTTCTGTGTGCCGATATTGGACCAGATTAGCTGTTTCTGTATGTTTTCTTGTAGCATCTTTGACCTCTCTCTCTGATTTCTTCAATCCTTCCTTCCCCTTTTCAATAGAATTCCCCAGGCTCCAAAGATGTATGTATGTATGTATGTATGTATGTATGTATGTATGTATGTATGCATGTGTGTATGTATGTATGTATGTGTGTGTATGTATGTATCTATGTATGTGTGTGTGTGTATGTATGTATGTGTGTGTGTATGTATGTATGTATGTATGTGTATGTATGTATGTATTTACATCCCAGTTGTAACCCCCACTCCAGGTCCACCCTTGCAGAGTTCCTCAATCCATCTCCCTTCCCCTCTGAATCGGAGAGGCTGCCCTCTACCCTGTATCATCCTACCCTGGTGTATCAAGTCTCTGCAGGATTAGGGTCATCCTCTCCCACTGAGGCCAAACAAAGCAGCCCTCTGCTACATATGTGCCAGAGGCCTCGGACTAGTCTGTGTATGCTCTTTGGTTAGGGGCTCAGTCTCTGGAAGTTCCCAGGGGTACAGGCTAGTTGACACTATTGATCTTCCTATAATTTGCCATCCCCTTCAGTTCCTTCAGTGCTTTTTCTAACTTTATCACAGGGGTCCTTGACCTCCATCCAATGTTTGTCTGTGGGTATCTATATCTGTCTGAGTCAGCTCCTGGATAGAGCTGCTATGCTAGACTCCTGTCTGCAAGCATAGCATAGCATCCTTAATACTATAAGGGATTGACGCTTGCCCAAGTGATAGGTCTCAAAATAAGCCAGTCACTGTTCTGCCATTTTTTCCATCTCTGTTCTCTTTGTCCCTGAATTTTTTTTAGACAGGACCAATTTTATGTCAAAAGTTTTGTAAGTGAGTTGATGTCCCCAATCCTCCACTGGATCCTCTCTGGCTACTAGAGGTGGTCTCTGCAGGTTCCATATCCCAACTGTTGGGCATTTCTCTGAAGGTCATCTGCATTGACTCCTGGGAGCCTTCCTCATCCCAGGTCTATAGTGTGTATTATAGGTATTCCGACCTTTTAGACTAATATCCACTTACCAGTGAGTACATACCATTCATGTCCCTTTGGGACTGGGTTACCTCACTCAGGATGATATTCTCAAGTTCCATCCATTTCCCTGCAAAATTCATGATGTCCTTGTTTTTAATACCTGAAAAGTAACTGTTGTGTAGATGTACCACATTTTCTGTATCCATTCTTCGGTTGAGGGACATCTGAGTTGCTTCCAGTTTCTGGCTATTATGAATAAGGTTGCTATTAACATAGTAAAGCATGTGTCCTTGGGGTATGGTAGAGCATCTTTTGGATATATGCCCAGGAGAAGTATAACTGGGTCTTCAGGTAGAACAATTTTCAGTTTTCTGAGAAACTGCCAGATTAATTTCCAGAGAAGCTTTATAAGTTTGCAATCCCACTAGCAATGAAGGAGCACTCCCTTGTCACCAGCATGTGCTGTCACTTGAGTTTTTGATCTTAGCTGTTCTGATGGGTATAAGGTGGAATCTCAGGGTCATTTTGGTTTGCATCTCTGTGATGACTAAGGATTTTGAACATTTCTTTAAGTGTTTCTCAGCCTAAGATTCCTCTGCTGAGAATTCTCTGTTTAGTTCTGTACTCCATTTTTTGATTGGGTTATTTGATACTTTGCAGTCTAACTTCTTGAGTTCTTTAAATATTTTGGATATTAGGCCTTTGTAGATGAAGGGTTAGTGAAGATCTTTTCCCAATCTGTTGGCTGCCATTCTGTCAAATGCTTTTTCAGCATCTAGTGAAGTGATCATGTGGTTATTTTCTTTCAGTTTATTTATATGGTAGATTATGCTAATGGAATTTCATACATTGAACCACCCCTGCATCCCTGGAATGAAGCCTACTTGATCATGGTAGATGATGTCTTTGATGTATTCTTGGATTTATTTTGCGAGTATTTAATGAGTTTTTTTTTTACAACAGTATTCATAAGGGAAATTTGTCTGAAATTCTCTTTCTTTGTTGAGTCTTTGTGTAGTTTAGGTATCAGGGTGACTGCGGCCTCATAGAATGAATTTGACAGTGTTCCTTCTGTTTTTATTTTGTGGAATAGTTTGAAGAGTATTGGTATTAACTCTTTTTTGAGACTCTGGTAGAACTCTGCACTAAAACCATCTGGCTCTGGGCTCTTTTTTGATTGGGAGATTTTAAATAATTGCTTCTATTTCCTTAGTGGTTATGGAACTATTCAGATGGTTTACCTGTTCGTGATTTAGGTTTGAATTGGTATCTGTCTAGAAAATCATCCATTTCACTTAGAAGTTCTAATTGTGTAGAGGAAGGCTTTTAAGTAAGACTTAATGATTCTTCGAATTTCCCCAGTGTCCGTTGTTTATCTCCCGTTTCATTTCTGATTCTGTTAATTTGGTTCCTCTCTCTCTCTCTCTCTCTCTCTCTCTCTCTCTCTCTCTCTCTCTCTCTCTCTCT
>NW_021621192.1:811117-819074 GCF_004785775.1 Grammomys surdaster
TCTCTCTCTCTCTCTCTCTCTCTCTCTCTCTCTCTCTCTCTCTCTCTGTGTGTGTGTGTATGTGTGTGTGTGTGTGTGTGTGTGTGCCTGTTAGTTAGTTTGGGGAAAGGTTTGTCTATTTTGTTGATTTTCTTAAAGAACGAAGACCTATTTTTTTAATACCATCATTTAATGCCCATTATGCCCTGTCCTGCTTTTAGTCTGTCTCACAGGTGTTGATCTTGAGAGTATATAATCCCAGACAAAATTTCAAAATATTAATTTTCCACTGATATACCAAGGACAATTTTTTAAAAGGCTGTTCTTAGTTTTCTCTACATGTGGCAAAAAAGAACATAAAAATAGCAATCAGTTTTTACTTGGCTGTTATTTTCTTGATTTATATTAGTCTCCTGATCTTTTATCTATCAGAGATTTGTACCATTCACCCAAGTATAAACCTAGTGGTAAGGAGCAGAGAGTTGTCAGATTGTTATTATGAAAATTGTTTTGACTTCATGGACTCCAGAAGAATTGGCAAAATGAATTAGAAATTAATAAGGAACACTGGGTGGCCCCTGAAACAGTATGTTCAAAGTAATTCAGATTATTTTTACACACCAGTATCTCAGGTTTTAAATGGCACTGCTTGGAACACAAATTGCCACACAGTTGATAGGAAAACTGTTAATCCCAGTCTCTTCAAGTGTTGTGTAACAACATTAAAATGATCCATTAAAAATTCACATGCACAAATCACTAAAACATGGAAGAATTCAAGGGTCCATCAACTTTAAATGAATACAAGATAAATAAAAAGTAACAATACAGAGATACAACACTGATATCGCTACAATGTGAAAGAGTCTTGGAAACATTAGGCTACAACCCACAAGAAGTCAGCTACAAAAGGCTGCATATTTCTGGTTAGAAAATATTGAGAGTAGGCAAAATCCCATTGGGGTAGAAAATAGGTTAGCAGTTGCATAGCACAGTAGGACTACTGAGCATAGCAGGGTGCAATGGTTTTCATGAGGGTGACAGAAAGAAACTTAAGCTCTTATTGGCGTTATGTGCTTTAAAAGGATGGATGACATGCTATGGGAAACTCTGTGTTACTAAAGCTGTTTGAAAGGAATGTGATGCTACATTGGTGAAGACTCAATAATGGAACCTTTAAATACAATTGGTGGGTATGTAAACTAGTGTAGCCATTATGAAAAATCAGTATAGATATTCCTCAAAAACCCAGAGGTATAAATGTCATGTAACTAACACATGAGTTGCAATCTGATGGTATTTAAGGCAGCATAAAACAGAGATACCTGTATGACCTTCATCACAGCACAGTTCTCAATAGACCCGTCATAAGGTCAGCATAGGAGGCCACTGACGGATGTTCAGGACAGAAAATGTGATGTATGTAATGGTACATTCTTCAGCCATTAATCAAGAATGAAACCAATTATTATTAATTATTCCAGAATGTGGATAGAAGTAAAGATTTTCCTGTTAAGAAAAGTTAGCTAGTATTAGAACACGGAAGATGATCCAGTCAGTAAAATGCCCACATAAGGGATCTGAATTTGCAGTCCCAGAACACACATAAAATGTGCAAGGTGAACATTTGCAAACCTAAGGCGACAGGAGCAGAGCTGAGACGATCCATGTAGCTTACTGGCCATCCAGTGTAGCTGAGTCAGTGAGCTGCGAATTCAGTGAGTGCCTTGGTCTAAAAATAAGAATTTTTTTAAAAGATGGACGATAATAGAATACACCCCGTATCAACCTTACATAAACACCACACACACACACACACAGACCACTACCCAGTTTAGAGACATAATATTTCTCACATACATAGAATTTTAGAAATGAAAGCAAAAGTAACAAAAACACAATATTATTAATGTAGAAGGGAGGCTAAAGAGATTAGTAGGGAGACTTCCGCCTTGGCGGGAGACCAGCGGCCTGTGGTTGTTCTCGTTGGAGGTGAAGTCGTGACACTCGGCGCAGAGCCTCAACGCAGGAACCATGTCAGAAGGGAACGCCTCGGGCGAGCCCAACAACCCTGGAGGGCCGCGACCCCTTCTCTCTGGGGCCCGGGGGCTGATTGGCCGGCGGCCCGCACCCCTGCTTACGCCGGGTCGCCTTCCCTCCATCCGCTCTCGGGACCTCACCCTTGGCGGAGTCAAGAAGAAAACCTTCACCCCAAATATCATCAGTCGGAAGATCAAAGAAGAACCAAAAGAAGAAGTAACTGTGAAGAAGGAAAAGCATGAACGGGACAGAGACCGCCAGCGTGAGGGCCATGGACGGGGACGTGGCCGTCCAGAAGTGATCCAGTCCCATTCTATCTTTGAGCAGGGTACAGCAGAAATGATGAAAAAAAAAAAGGGAACTGGGATAAGACAGTGGACATGTCAGGCATGGGACCTTCTCATATGATCAACATCAAGAAAGAGAAGAGAGAAACCAATGAAGAAACCAAGCAGATCCTGCGCATGCTGGAGAAGGATGATTTCATCGATGACCCAGGGCTAAAGAATGACACACGGAACATGCCAGTGCAGCTGCTCATTCAGGGTGGCTTTGTAAGGAGGAGAGTGAAGAGCCAGATGTTAAGCCTTTTTCGGCTGGCCCCAAGGAAGAAGACATGGAAGTGGATGCGCCTGCTGTCAAAGTGAAAGAGGAGCCACCGGATGAGGAAGAGGAGGCCAAGGTGAAAGCCCCTCCAAGAGCAGCCAGGAAGACCCCTGGTCTCCCGAAGGACGTGTCTGTTGCAGAGCTGCTCAGGGAGTTGAGCCTCATGAAGGATGAAGAGCTGCTGTTCCTTCAGCTGCCTGATACCCTTCCTGGGCAGCCGCCCACTCAGGATGTCAAGCCTGTCAAGACAGAGGTACAGGGCGAGGATGGACAGACGGTAGTCATAAAGCAGGAGAAAGACCGGGAAGCCAGGCTAGCAGAGAATGCTTGTACCTTGGCTGACCTGACAGAGGGTCAAGTGGGCAAGCTGCTCATCCGAAAATCAGGGAAGATGCAGCTCCTCCTGGGCAAGGTGATTCTGGATGTGACCATGGGAACAACCTGTTCTTTCCTTCAGGAACTGGTATCTGTGGGCCTTGGAGACAGCAGGACAGGGGAAATGACAGTCCTGGGACATGTGAAGCACAAACTTGTATGTTCTCCTGATTTTGAATCTCTCTTGGATCACAAACACCGGTGAAATGGACAGATGGAGAAGGATGGTGACTGTGCCATGACCGCACGTGTTCTCATGCAGCCTAGAAGGGGCCTTCTTAGCACAGCCATTGCAGCCTTTGGCAGCTGTAGTCCCAGTTTCCCCCGACTAGGGCCAGTGCTGCCCCCTCACCCCAGCAGCTGTGAATGGGCCTTCACACAGCATGAGTATGGAAGACATCTTCACCTCTGGGAACTTGACCCTGCTATTAATATTTTTATTTATGTCTTAATCCTCAGCTGACTGCGTTCTCCCAGAGAAGGATGGGGCAGGCTTCTTTTGGGGGAACCATGGGCTACAGGGATGGGAAGGGGAGGGGCTCGAGTGGGTAGGAAAGAACAGGGATGGGATGGAACAGAACTCGAGACTTAGGACTCAGTCCTAGCTCACTGGTTTCTAGTTCTGGGTCCTTGAACAAACTACCTAACCTTCTAAGCCTCATATTCCTCACTCGGCAAACATGAGGATAATACCTACCTCACAGGGTTGGTGTGAGGATCAAACGGAGTGTTGTAGATGAGAACTCCTTGCACAAGATCAGGCATACATTATATAAGGGTGTGTGTGTATATACACATACATACATATGTATATATATACACGTGTACATACCCATAGGCTCTCAATAAATGTTAGTTTTCCTTTCAAAAAAAAAAAAGAGATTAGTAGGGGACCAGAAGTTAGATAGAATGCAGGTATCACACATAAATAAAAGGAGGGCAAGTATCAACAAAGTACCTTACACATATGCATGCAAAGCCTAATGACGTTCACTATTACTAATTTTAAAAATGTGTTTAAAATCATAATTCTGTTTTTGTGGCATCCTCAGGATAGTTTGGAAACTACATTTCCACATGACCTTGTTTCCCTTGATATATACAGGTGTTTAGAGTATCAGCAGATTTTTCAAAAAAAAAATTTTCAGATTCATTGACTTATAAAATTTCACGTAATAATAACCAAGATTCACTCATTATTAACAATTGTTAAAACAGTCCAGTAGTTGTCTATATTTAAATTCGAGTCTTGTTAAAACTCTAGGTTGGATCACTACCCTTGTATAGAGAAACGAATGAGGCTTTCTTTATTTTCTCAGATGGTCCAGGACTTTTCCTACTGTTTGGAAATTCGGCCTGACAATAACTATGATCTGACAGACCTTTACTTCCTGAGAAAGAAGAATTACCTTTTAAAGTGTAGTATAGTCCTTTCCAGAAAAATAGAATTTATGTTTTCAATTCTAAAGTTTTGAGATTCCTAATAGAAGAGAGTGTTAGGTAGAACGCATGATCGAAGAGGCCGATTCCATCTAATACTGGACTGTCTACAAAGATGGATTGGAAACATAAAGAGCTAATAACACCAAGGATTTTCATTGCTAGGTTATCTCTTATACATTAATTATACAGCAGAGCCTGCTTTAATGGACACACTTTCTGTGAGGATGCTTTGTTTAAGAAAAGCTTCCTTTCTTTACTCTGCATTTGAATGTGGAGATACAATCTGAGTACTATCAGAAAAATTAGGTATATAAACCCAAGTTTGCATCATTGGTAATGTAAGCTTATTCTTCTACATAACCAATGAGTCAGCATTGAGGAAGAGGCTGTATCCCTATAAGGGATTCAGTAGGTTTCATCACCCTGTGCCTAAGCTACTCTGTGGTTTTATCAAACACAACAGCTTGTAACATAGAAAAAATGTAATTTCTCTTATGTATGCTTCTACTGTAAGATAGTGCATATATGTATATATATATACTTTTAATATCATTCATAAATTTGGCCCAGTGTATAAAAATGACTAGAATCCTTTATGCTTCTCTGTAACTCACTGATGATAACACTCTCCAAACAATTAAGTAAATTAATATACATTACTTTTATTTCTGTTCACATCTCATCTGACACCAAGTCTCCTACCTGTATTGGCTTTGCTTGTCCTTGCATTTTGCACAGAATACCACTGAACTGCTTTTACTCTTTCATAAATTATGTATTATTCAGAACTCTAGTAGGAAGATAAGATGTTATGTATTGATTATTGTATAACACCACCCTTTCTGGTCTATTATTCACACTGCAGTATATAGTATAATTCTTCTAGCCAGGAACTTCAAATACTTTTATATTTGTCCAAAATAATTGAAAACAAAAGCTAGTTATTTTTTGTTTACTTGTGTTACTCTATTTTGTCTGCAGCTTTTCTAAATCCATTTCTTGTTTATATATCTTCATGGGTTTCTTTTTTTTTTTTTTTTGAATGACCTAGCCTGGACCATTTTTATAGTATTTCTAGTTACCACATGAATTTCTCAAAATCAGGCTTTGATGCTCTTTTGCCTACTTGTACGTCCCCAGGGAAGCTTATAAACACAGAATGTCCCTTGTGTATTCTTTGCAGTCTTTGCTCTCACACTATTTGACTTCAGTTTGCTCTTGTTAAAAAACAAAGACAAAAGACAGAACAAACAAACAAACAAAAACAGTTGGTGCAGTTTTCTCTGGAAATTGATTGGGCTTGCTGTCCTCTGCCATTGTTTCGCTCTTCATCACCTCTAAGTTAGCTTTTATTCCATTTTATTTCATTTAAATGTCAAACAAGATAGCATATTTTGTTGTGAAGACCAGCAATGATCAGTTGAATTGATACATATCGCCAATAGATCCTGTATGACGCATTCGTGGTTCAGTTTACTGCATATATGCATGTGCACTCTATTAAGATCAGCCAACTAACAAGTGTGCTTCTCTCACAGAAGCATGATGGCCACTTCACCGTCATCCAGTTGGTCGGCATGCTGCGGGGCATCGCTTCAGGCATGAAGTATCTTTCTGATATGGGATACGTTCATCGAGATCTAGCAGCTAGGAACATACTGGTGAACAGCAATTTAGTATGCAAAGTCTCTGATTTTGGTCTCTCCCGAGTTCTGGAAGACGATCCAGAAGCAGCTTATACAACAACGGTAAGTTTCGGTGCCCTGTTCCATCACCATGTTTACTTTTAGTTGTTTAACACTATTAGAATAATTGTTCCTGGTTCTTCGCTCTCATGTCCTCTTTTTTTATTTTTCTAACTAAGATGTTACTCAGTTAAAAGGATTTTCTATATCTGAAGGCTCAGAGGGTTGCTGTTGCTGCTGTTCTTTAAAAAAAAAAAAAGTAATAAAAGCCACACACACTTCTAAGATTTCGTCTTTGGGCTTCTGACATGCTGGAACTCTGTGATCCTTATGGAGATGCGTGGCATGACTTCCTTCAGATTAAACCTGCGCTTGCCTGGGGTATTTTAGCTTTCAATAGTATTCTTCTTTAAATACGCTTATTTATAGGTCAACAACATTTCCTCTAATACTTCAAGGATAATAAGGAGCCAGTGATTCAGAAATATCTTCTTTTTAGGTGTTATTGGGTGATCCATATACACTTATAAATGAATGACGTTAGTTTCTTAGGAGACATATAAAGAATCTCTCTAGCTCTCTAAAGCATTTTCCAAATAGTACTCAGGGAGAAGGAAGCAGGGATAAAAGGCTAACGCTTTAAATCCAAAGTATCATCTTAAATTATGTGACGTCAAATTCATCGTGAATATCTTAAATATTTCTGAATTCTCCAAGTCAGTTCATTGTATTCACATACTTGGATATTGTTCTGAAGAACTGAGTCTTAAAATCTCTATTGAAGTATAAGAAACCTGTTAAGTTTTAACTGTGACTGTCATTATTTGTTTTTTAAAATTCTGGTCAGCAACTCATTTGAGGTTTAAAACTGGTTCAATGAAAAAGCAAGTCAAAGAAACTATTCAAAACATGTTTATTCTTTTCCTCTTTATAACCATGCTAGTAATTTTTAAATGGCACCCCATTAATTAATTCTTCTTTATTTTATTTTTTATTAAACATTTTGAAGTTTCACTGTATTCAATAAGCCTTACGGTAGATGGAAGTTTGACACTATCAATAAAATATTTTATGTCCTTGCTAGTTTTTTCTTTATTGGAATCTTCTATGATAATTTGTCAACATTTTCACAATTTCAATATAAAATAGGGTTCCATAGAAAATAAATTAATCTCCAAGTCTGATGTATAAGGTAGAACTAATTATTGATCTTTTAATTTAACCAAAAAGTTTTTGAAAATAAAAATCTATAGAACTGTAAAATACATTAGTCATTTTAGTGAAAAATTGATATCTCAAACTCCATCTTCTATTTGGAAAATATTGTATTTTCACTTTTCTGAAAACTTTTTTCTTTCTTCATCTTATAAACTCATAACTTATACCAATAATTAGGATTGAGAAAAATGCAGCCCTGATACTTAGCATTTGTATGAAATATTGATTTTTATAATTTAAATTTGTTATATTTGCAATCTATGAAAAATACAATAAGAAAATAATTAAAGAGCCCTTAAGCATATACATATATACTAATATATATATATATATATATATATATATATATGTGTGTGTGTGTGTGTGTGTGTGAACACTTTATTAAGCAACAGTTTAATTGCTCTTTAAAATAACAAGCTAATAGCCAGAGAAATATCTTCTTAAAACTTGTGAGTAACCCAGAGTTGGATGTACATACATGTTCATTTGATCAGCTTTAACATCAAGACTCTGTTCCAGGTCAGGCAGGGTACATAGTAACGCTGTCACAAGAAAAGAAAGAAAGAAGGAAAGAGAGAGAGCGAGGGAGGAAGCAAGGGAGAGAAGGAGGG